>NC_069732.1:18794570-18939091 GCF_027358585.1 Pangasianodon hypophthalmus | reverse complement strand
ACATTTCAATGATAATATTTACATGTTCATGAAGATAATTGAAATATGAATACTGATGTTAATGAATGATATGAAATATGAATGTTCATAGTGAAAAATGATATGAATTATGGTTGTTTCCATTAATATTCTTAACTGAGATAACAAAGTGTTGAAGCTTGAAAACAATGTTTAGAAAGCCATAACTCAAACAGTGAGCACTAACACAGTGTTTTCTTTCAAAAACAAGAATTTTGTTAAAAAAAAATAAAACAAATTTAAAAAAAAAATGATTGTAAGTGAGGACCTAAAATCACTGTTGAAACAGTTTCAAATTGATATACGCTGCGGAAAGTGTCTTCCTAACAACTGTCTATGAGCTAAAAACAACTATGATTTTGAAGCGGAGAAAACGCTATTGAGACACTTTCAAAGTGATAAACCCTGTGGAAAGTGTCTTTCTAACAAATGTTTATGTGCCTAAACAACTATGATTTTCAGGTGGAGAAAACGCTATTGAGACACTTTCAAAGTGATAAACCCTGTGGAAAGTGTCTTGTTAACAAATGTCTATGTGCCTAAACAACTATGATGTTCAGGTGGAGAAAACTCTACTGAGACACTTTCAAAGTTATAAACCGTGTGGAATGTGTCTTGTTAACAAATGTTTATGTGCCTAAACAACTATGATTTTCATGCAGTGAAAACGCTACTGAGACAGTTTGAAAGCTCTACGTGATGGGCAAAGTAGTTTTCTAACAAACACATGAATACACGTGCATCAAATACATTTCAATGATAATATTTACATGTTCATGAAGAAAATTAAAATATGTATATTGATGATAATGAATGATCTAAAATATGAATGTTCATAATGAAAAATGATATGAATTATGTTTGTTTCCATTAATATTCTTACCTGAGATAATAGTTAATCTCAAAAGATATTTACTAAGACTCTGTTTTCTAAACATCTATCTAAGTGCTAAAACAACTATGATTTTCAGGCTGTGAAAACGCTACTGAGACAGTTTGAAAGCTCTACGAGCTAGGGAAAGTGGTTTTCTAACAAACACATGCATACACGTGCATCAAATACATTTCAATGATAATATTTACATGTTCATGAAGAAAATTGAAATATGAATATTGATGATAATGAATGATATGAAATATGAATGTTCATAGTGAAAAATGATATGAATTCTGTTTGTTTCCATTAATATTCTTAACTGAGATAACAAAGTGTTGAAGCGTGAAAACAATGTTTAGAAAGCCATAACTCAAACAGTGAGCACTAACACAATGTTTTCTTTCAAAAACAAGACTTTTGTTAAAAAAAAATAAAACAAATCTAAAAAAAAAATGATTGTAAGTGAGGATCTAAAATCACTGTTGAAACAGTTTCAAATTGATATACGCTGCGGAAAGTGTCTTCCTAACAACTGTCTATGAGCTAAAACAACTATGATTTTCAGGTGGAGAAAACGCTACTGAGACACTTTCAAAGTGATAAACCCTGTGGAAAGTGTCTTTCTAACAAATGTTTATGTGCCTAAACAACTATGATTTTCAGGCTGTGAAAACGCTACTGAGACAGTTTGAAAGCTCTACGTGCTGGGCAAAGTAGTTTTCTAACAAACACATGCATACACGTGCATCAAATACATTTCAATGATAATATTTACATGTTTATGAAGAAAATTGAAATATGAATATTGATGATAATGAATGATCTAAAATATGAATGTTCATAATGAAAAATGATATGAATTATGTTTGTTTCCATTAATATTCTTAACTGAGATAATAGTTAATCTCAAAAGATATTTACTAAGACTCTGTTTTCTAAACATCTATCTAAGTGCTAAAACAACTATGATTTTCAGGCTGTGAAAACGCTACTGAGACAGTTTGAAAGCTCTACGTGATGGGCAAAGTAGTTTTCTAACAAACACATGCATACAGGTGCATCAAATACATTTCAATGATAATATTTACATGTTCATGAAGAAAATTGAAATATGAATATTGATGATAATGAATGATATGAAATATGAATGTTCATAGTGAAAAATGATATGAATTCTGTTTGTTTCCATTAATATTCTTAACTGAGATAACAAAGTCTTGAAGCGTGAAAACAATGTTTAGAAAGCCATGACTCAAACAGTGAGCACTAACACAGTGTTTTCTTTCAAAAACAAGACTTTTCTTAACTAAAAATAAAACAAATTTAAAAAAAAATGATTGTAAGTGAGGACCTAAAATCACTGTTGAAACAGTTTCAAATTGATATACGCTGCGGAAAGTGTCTTCCTAACAACTGTCTATGAGCTAAAACAACTATGATTTTGAGGCGGAGAAAACGCTATTGAGACACTTTCAAAGTGATAAACCCTGTGGAAAGTGTCTTTCTAACAAATGTTTATGTGCCTAAACAACTATGATTTTCAGGTGGAGAAAACGCTATTGAGACACTTTCAAAGTGATAAACCCTGTGGAAAGTGTCTTTCTAACAAATGTTTATGTGCCTAAACAACTATGATTTTCAGGTGGAGAAAACGCTATTGAGACACTTTCAAAGTGCTGGGCAAAGTAGTTTTCTTACAAACACATGCATACACGTGCATCAAATACATTTCAATGACAGTAAAAAATGATTTATGATTGTTCATGATGGAAAATGATATAAATTATGTTTGTTTTCATTAATATTCTTAATTAGATAATAAAGTGTTTTTTTTTTTCAGGAAAGTCTTATTTTTGAAAGAAAACATTGTGTACTCACTGATTGGGTTATGACTTTCTAAACATTATTTTCACGGTTTTCATGCTTAAACACTTAAGAAACTAACACAATTCATATCATTTATCATCATCAATATTCATATTTCACTTTTCATCATTAACATGTTAATATTGTCATTGAAAAGTATTTTAGACACGTGTACACGTGTTTGTTAGAAAACCACTTTCCCTAGCTCGTAGCGCTTTGAAAGTGTCTCACTAGCGTTTTGACCGCCTGAAAATCAGAGTTTTTTTTAGCTCATAGACAGTTGTTAGGAAGACACTTTCCCCAGCGTATTTCACTTTGAAACTGTTTCAATAGTGATTTTACGTCCTCACTTGCAATCTTTTTTTTTTTTTTTTTTTTTTTTGATTGATTCATTTTCTACATTGATTTTCTACACACACATATACTTGTGCATCAAATACTTTTTTTAATCACTATATTTACATGTTCAAGGTGAAAAATAATATATGAATGTTCATGTTGAAAAATGATTTGAATTATGTGTGTTTCCATTAATATTATTAATTAGATAATAAAGTCTTAAAACGTGAAAACCGTGAACGTATTTTTTAGAAAGTCATTACTAGACGAATATGCACTAATACACTGTCTTCTTAAAAAAACAATATTATATGAATGTTCATAATGAAAAATGATATATTACTATTCATGATGAAAAATGATTTGCGAATATTCACGATAATAAATGATATGAAATATGAATATTAATGATGATAATATATGATGATAAAATAATATATGAACATTCATGATGGTGATGGTGGAAACTTTCTCTGTTCAGAATAAAAAACACTTTTCAAAGTCAAAGGGTTTTGGATGCCAAAAATCATACTTTACTGAATAAGCTGAGATGTTCATCATCTGATTTACTTAGTCGTGGCTCATGCTTTTATACAAGTCTGAAAACAATGATCTCATTAGGTGGAGTTTTCTCATATTTTCCTTCAATCATGTCCCTGAACTCTCGGCACAATTATTACAATGGCCTTCTAGCTTCATTTTAATTTTAAATTAACCACTGTTCCTGCACCCTGGTCTCTTTGATGGTACTGCTTCTACCCATCTGCTAAATCTGTCAGTGTCACCAACAGGTACCTCTTTTAGCCTATTCTTTACACCATATCCATATTATCTCTTATTAGATGCTTGAATGGTCCTTCTGGGTACTGGTATGCCCCCTACTGGTGTTGATGTTCCTTTCCTAACATTATTCTGTGCACAAACTTCACGCTCAGACAGAAAATTGTCTACCATGGCCTGTAAATATGGATACCGGTATCTTTGCTATTTTACTTTTCTGATCACCTCCCCCCTTTTGCAATGGCCAAACCATGCGCATCTGAGATGAGTACAGTGAGAAGTGCTATAGGTGCAATTATATGCCCTTCATGTGAACACTATATACCATTTACATCTCTAGTAGCACCTCTTTGTTGCCACACTGAGTGTTCATAAGCATTTGCCTGACTTTGACTGCAAACAATATCATCCAAGTTAGGTTCAGGCTAAATGAGAACCATTGGGGCCATCCTGGCTTCTAAATCGGCAGCATTGTTACCTTTGATAACAGAATCATTCCCTTTCTTGTGTGCTTGAGATTTAATGATTGCCAAAGGCTTTGGATGTGTCATAGCAGATATCAATTGAACTATTTGTTCCATCGCTTTTCTTAAAGCCTCTTTGCTTCCAGACAGCCCCAAATAGATGACAAACACTATGGGAATAAGCAGAGTCAGTGTATATATTAGCAATTTGACCCTTAGCTAACTGAGACGCTGTAGTGGGAACTTTTAATTCAGCTAATTGAGCTGAGCACAGCTGTTCACAATGCTGAGAAATTATAGTCACAAAATCCTCATTCTGTCTTCTACTGAGTACCCTGCAGGATTACCCAAATGATTTCTAAAACATGAACCATCCACAAGATAGTCAACATCTGCTTGTGCAATAGGTGTAGACTTTAAGACTCCATTTTACACAAAGCATCTCTTCCCAGTAAATTAACAGGAGTCTGTTCTGACAGTAAAATGGGTAATGTCACCTTTTTATTTTTGGTTTGTAGATAAACTGGAGCCGTCATAGGAATTAGCTGCATTTTTCCCGAGAATCCTGCTGTCTTGGCAAATTTTCCAGACATGGGAAGGTGAGAGGCATAATTTGGACTTATACATATGTAAGTTGCTCCAGTGTCTACCATCATGGGTGTAATTTTGCTGTCTATTTTAACCTATAACCTATCTATTTTAACATAACAATGAAAATCAAAGATCACTCTGGAGTTTCAAGGCTATAGACTTTATTCTTTCAAAAAATAACACCGAACAGTTCTCTGCAGAGAAAGCTTCCCTGAAAGCTTCTTCAGAGGGCCATTCTTATATACATTTACATGAAAAAACTTCCACATCTGGTTTTTCACAAGACTCAACATTCCCATATATGTTAGTGTTTAAAGCAGCCTGTCTCACTTAAATTTACAGCTTATTCCTGCTCTCCCCACTTAGCAGGATACCAATGCCTATGTAAGGTCATAAAGCTCACTTTCAGGCCTCCATGTCACCTTGTGCACTATACCGGTTCCATACATCTATAACATTGAGGATTACATGTTATCAAATATGAGTACACATTTTGTGGTTAGCATTTTATGGTTACAAAATTTCTATAGTTTTTTTGATCAGGATCAGCTGTTAAAATTGGAAGCTGACCCTCCCCAGTAGGATTCTCTGGGCACCCCTAGTACCCCTGATTTGGCCCACCCCACGGATTTACTGGACCTTTTGGAGGTTGTCGATAGGGCTGGAACCATCTGTCCCCTTCATCACCAGGTTGCTGTTGCCATGGATTGGTGGGGCAATCACATCTGTTATGTCCAGCATACCCCTCGAGGACCAGGACTGGGTCTACCTCTTCCTCTTTGCCCTCCTAGTGGTGGCTTTTTCTGCCAGTTCATGTTATTTGGATGCGGATAGACATTGATATTCGGTACAGCAGACTGTTGTGGAACTGCGGGAGCAGCTGGTGCATTTGGCTGACCAGCAAGTGGAGGAGGTGAAGGTATTCAGAAGATCAGTTACTGTTGACTGTGCTTCCTCTTCTTTGTCTTTGCCTCTTACTGAAACTTGAGTCTTTTTTCTATATTTGTTTGTCAGCTCTTGATGAGCTCTAGCCATGCCAGTTTTCTTTGCAACTTTCTTTGTTGATTCTTGAGCTTTTGTTCATTTTTTCTGTATTGTTCAACAGCATGAGTCACATGGTCACAAAACTCCTTATGCATTTCGGAGTTAGATAAGCACATCTTCTAGTTTGGCCTTTACAGGTGGTGGCGTAGCGTCCACTATTGCATTTCTGAACCAAGATGACATTATAGAATCTGCTTCAGGATTCTTTTCCAGCTCTTGTTTCCACTTTCTTAATTGTCTTTGCACATAGGTAGTGGGATTTTCTGTTTCTCCCAGTTGCTCTCCTTTCAGAGACCTGGAGTCTACGTGGGACGGATATTCTGCCCGTAATGTCCGCCATAGTAGTGGACGATGTTGATTAAATTGACTTCCATCCATTGTTGGGGTATTCACTGCTCCCTGTAGGTTAGCTGCTGTGAGGATCGTATTCATTCTTGATCCTCCTAAAACCTTGGCTAGCAATTTGCCCATTGTTTCTTCCTCAGACACCTTAATCCACTTCCCACTCTCTTCTTCTTCTGATTCTCCTCTCAAGCTAAGGAGTTCCTGGGTCTTTTGTGGAAATAAATCCCTTATGCCAGCATAAGAAGCATAACTGTTCCCTTGGTTTCTTCTTGTTTTTTTGCTCTCAGTTATTTTTTTGGTCCTCTCTTGTAGAGCAAACAGAGGATGCTCTGTCATCCTCTTCCTCTTCCAAGTCTATTTTACCTTCAATTTGTACCGTTTCTTTAAACATTGGAAGCTGGCTTTTTGGTGACTCATATGGAGGTGGTTTGTCAAACATTTCTTTCATCTTTTCGTCTGTCTTTCTTCAGCATTTTCCTTGCCTGCTTCATGCTTTTCCACACATTTTCCCCTTCTGTCTTGAATAATGCTAATACTTCTCATTCTTTTTTCCTTTTTTCCCTCTCTCCCTTTGTTCTTTATCTTTGACCTTGTAGTTTTTTATTAACCTTTCCATTTCCTCACACAGAGGAAAATCCCTCAACTGTTCCTCCTTCTGGCCATTTTGTATTCATGTTTTTGGTGCTCTATTCCCACTTTTTTGAACACTTTCCTATAAGCTCTTTACATAAGGGAGTAAGCCTGGACTGAAAAAAATACAATTTATGAATGAGAACTGTGTGTGGACTGATTTCCCACAAGCATGGGCCATCTGCAAGGTCACATCAGTTTATCTTAGGTTTCTTAATTCAAGAAAATTCTTCTATACCAATTATATAAAATATACTTGTTTCCATTACAATGATTGATTTCATAATAAAATGTAAAAAAAAGAAAATCGTGTAAACAATGTTCAGAAAGTCATTATTAATCAAAAATGCAATAACACACCGTTTTATTAACATCTATCTGTGTGCTAACAGAGCTAAGCGCATCAAGAGCTGAAAACGCTAAAACACAGTTTGAAAGAGCTACAAGCTAGGGAAAGTTTTTTCTTTTTTTCCCCTCTTTTCTTTTTTCTAACAAACGCATGTATACACTTGCAAGATATATTTTTCAATGAAATTTTTCAAATGCTAAAGATGAAATATGATTATAAATTATGCATTATAAAGCATAATCTGATAATAAAGTGTTAAAAAAATGAAAAACGTTAAAAGGGTTAGAAAGTCATTATTCGTCAACAATACAACAATGTCTTTGCTAATAAAAGGTTGGGCTTCAGGTGCTGAAAACGCTACTGAAACAGTTTCAAAGCGATAGAAGCTGGGGAAAGTTTTTTTTTCTAACAAACTCAGGTATACACATGCATTAAATACTCAATACTCAATGTAAAATACTACAAAAATCAATGACATTTTTTTACATGTTTATGATGATTTAAATGAATGTGCTAATACAATACAGTTTCAAAATGCTATGAGCTTGGGAAACAAACAAACGTTCTAGAAATATTTTTCAGTGAAATTCCTCACATGTTAATGATGAAATATGATTGTTTACATTATAATGCATTATACATTATAATTTAATGACAATAAATTATAGAAAAATGAAAATCGTGAAAAGTAATATTTAGAAAGTCACTATTCATCGAATACCCACTAACACACTGTTTTCTTAACAACTGTCTACCTGCTAAAACAACTCTAAGTTTCAGGAGGTGAAAACGCTATTGAGACAGTTTCAAAGCACTACGAGCTGGGGAAAATGGTTTTCTAACAAACACATGTATACAAGTCAAATACTTTTCAATGACAATATTTACGTGTGAAATATAATATAATATTATATATATATATATATATATATATATATATATATATATATATATATATATATATATATATAATATAATGAAAAATGATATATGATATATGAATATTCATGATGATAAATGATATGAAATATGAATGTTCATGATGATAAATGATATGAAATATGAATGTTCATGATGAAAAATTATATAAAATATGACTGTTTCCATTAATATTCTTAATTTGATAATAAAGTATTAAAATATTAATCGTGAAATTAATGTTTAAAAACTCATTATTCAACAAATAGGCACTAATACACTGTTTTCTTGACAACATACTGAGACAGTGTCAAAGAGCTACGAGCTGAGGAAAGTGTTTTTTCTAACAGACATATGTATGCACGTGCATAAAATACTCTTCAATGACATTTTTCACGTGTTTATGATGAAAAAGCATATGAAATATGATTCTTTATGATGAACAATGATATGAATTATGACTGTTTTCATTAATATGAACAATTTGATAATAAAGTGTTAAAAAATTAAAATCGGAAAAATTATATTTAGAAACTCATTATTCATCAAATATGCACTGACACTTTTTTTTTTTTCTTAACAAACATCTATGTTTGAAAACGCTATTGAGACAGTTTCCAAGCACTACGAGATGGGGTAAGTGGGTTTTCTAACAAACTTTTCAATTACAATCTGTACATGTTCATGATGAAAAATGATAAAAAATATACATTTTCATGATGAAAAATGATATGAAATATGATTGTTTCCATTAATATGCATAATTTGATAATAAAGTGTTTAAAAAAAATGAAAATCATGAAAATAACATTTAGAAAGTCATTATTCATCAAATATGCACTGACACACTGTTTTTCACGTGCTGAAAACGCTATTTGGACAGTTTCAAAACGCTATGAGCTGGGGAAAGTGGTTTTTATAACAAACGTATGTATACAGGTGCAAGAAATATTTTCAATGAAATTCTTCACATGTTAATGAAGAAATATGATTTCTTACATTATAATGCATAATTTGATAAGAAAGTGTAAAAAATATTTGTTTGTTTTAGTAACCCAATTAACACAAAATTAAATCATAACAAATACACAGCCAGCACCTTTGATCTGAAGCTAGGACTGTTGAATATTAGATCTCTTATGTCTAAAGCGCTTATTGTTAATGAAACTAATACTGATCAGGAGTTTAATGTACTGTGTTTAACAGAAACATGGATTAAACCAAATGAATATGCAGCATTAAATGAAGCTAGTCCTCCCAGATGCAGTTACATACATCAGCCCCGTCTAACTGGCAGAGCAGGAGGTGTTGTAGTTATTTATAATGATAATCTAGGCGTCACACAAAAACCTAGTCATAAATTCAATCTGTTTGAAGTTCTTTATACGAACATAACGTTCGTAACCACAAAAAACATATCTACCCAGGTGATTCCAGTAATTATTATTTATGGCCCCAGGGCCATATTCTGAATTCCTTTGTGAATTTGCGGATTTCATCTCTAACGTGGTTGTTTCTTTAGACAAAACATTAATTGTTGGAGATTTTAATATTCATTTTGATAATCCAGAAGACCCTCTGAGAACAGCAGTTGTGTCCATTCTAGATTCAGTAGGGGTTAATCAGAATATAATAGGACACACTTATAGTGGTGGTCACACGCTTGATTTAATACTAACATTCGGATTAATTATATAAAATATAGTTCATTTCCGCAGTTTGAAGCTATCTCAGATTATTATCTCATCTCATTTAAATGTGTCTTAATCTTAATATATGCACCTTGCCACGTCACCGCATCAAACGCACGTTCACGTCAGCAACTGCACAGAGTTTTACCAGTAACCTCCCAGAGACGGTGACTGGATCACCGTCTGATCCTGAAGAACTTGACCAGGCAACTGAATGCTTAGAATCAAAGTTCCGCTACAAGCTAGAAAAGGTAGCTCCACTTAAAAGAAAAATAATTAGAGAGAAAAAAGATAGCACCCTGGTATAGCGATCACACACGCACGTTAAAACAGACCACTCGAAAACTAGAACGTAAATGGCGGCAAACTAAATTGGTAGTATTTCATATAGAATGGAAGGAGAGCCTTCTGAGCTACAAGAAAGCTCTTTTTGCTGCTAGATCAATATATCTCTCCACCCTAATTGAAGAAAACAAAAATAATCCTAGATTCTTATTTAATATTGTAGCAAAATTAACTAGGAATAAGACCACAACAGAAACATGCACATAATCATTATATAACAGTGATGATTTTATGAATTTTTTCAATGGTAAAATTGAAAATATCAGGCAAAAAAAATTCAGACTATTAATTTAAAACCGGACAGTTTTATAACCCTGTAGATAATAATATAATGATATCAGGTAATGATTAGAATGTTTTACTCCCCTTCGAGAGACTGAACTAATTTCACTAATTTTATCATCAAAATCATCAACCTGTATACTATCTACTATACGGGTTGAAGATTTTTATGATATATGAAATTCGTTCAGTCTCTCGAAGGGGAGTAAAACATTCTAATCTTACCTACATGTTTCTTCAAATGGATAATTCCAGGAGCACTGGCTATATACCTAAATCTTTTAAACTAGCAGTTATCAAACCCCTGATTACAAAAAACAGACCTTGACCCCTGTCAGCTGTCTAACTATAGACCAATATCAAATCTCCCCATTACTGCCAAGAACCTAGAAAAGGTTGTAGCACAGCAGTTATGCTCATACCTACATAGGAATAACATTCATGAAATGTATCAGTCAGGATTTAGGCCTCATCATAGCACAGAGACAGCGCTGGTTAAAGTGGGAAATGACTTACTGCTGGTCTCTGATCAGGGTTGTGTCTCCTTGCTTGTGTTGCTTGACCTTAGTGCAGCTTTTGATACCATTGTTCATGCTATTCTCCTCAATAAAATAGAAATGTTGCAGACATTAAAGGAAGGGCCCTCTCCTGGCTCAGGTCTTATTTGACTGATCGTTATCAGTTTGTAGATATAAATGGTGACTTCTCTACGCTATACTAAGGTAAAGTTTGGCGTTCTACAAGGGTCTGTTTTAGGCCCACTGCTCTTTTCTTTATATATGGTACCTCTGGTTAAAATTATTCGTAAATATGGTATTAGCTTCCACTGTTACGCTGATGACACACAGTTGTATGTTTCAGCAAAGCAGATGACAGACACCAGCTTAACAAAGTTGAGGAATGTGTAAAGGACATTAGACACTAGGTGCTTAATTATTTTCTTTTAATTCTGAAAAGACAGAAATACTTGGACTAGGACCACATGCAGCTAGACGTAAGCTTTCTGATTACATAATAACTTTGGATAGCCTTTCATTATGTGCAGCAGTAAAAGACCTTGGTGTGATTATTGACTCCAGTCTTTCATTTGAAGGTCATGCAGATAATATTACTAGGATAGCTTTCTTTCATCTCAGAAATATTGCTAAGTTAAGAAATATAATGTCAGAATGCAGCAGTGAGAGTCCACACCTAGAACCAGAAGATATGACCACATCACCCCTATCTTATCCACAATGCATTGGCTCCCAATCAAATTTCATATTGATTATAAAATACTACTATTGACCTATAAAGCACTAAATGGTCTCACGCCGCAGTACCTGAGTTAACTTTTGGTCTTTTATGATCCGCCACACCTACTTAGATCAAAAGGTGCAGGCTATTTGTTGGTACCTCGAATAATGAAGCCTACAGCTGGGGGTAGAGCTTTCTCTTACAAAACCCCACAGTTATGGAACAGCCTTCCACTTAGTGTTTGGGGCTCAGACACAGTCTCAGTGTTTAAGTCTAGGCTGAAAACATATTTGTTTAGTCAGGAGCAGGTCTAGAGGGTTCACAGGCATAGAGTGTTGTGGTGAACTGGGATATTGGGATGCTGTCGACCCCCCACTCTCATGCGTTCACTCAGGTTTTGTCAACAGTGGAGTGGCTGGCCACTTTATGTCCCAGGGTGCCCTCATGTCTCTCTCTCTCTCTCTCTCTCTCTCTCTCTCTCTCTGTTGAGCTATACATGCTACTCCTGAGATACCAGTGCTCCTGACCCTTCTGCTCTCTGGACCTGCCTGATCCATCCTGATGCCCTACTTCTGGTTGGAGTTCTCATCAGTTGAGATCACGCGCTGCTACTGGACGGACTGCCACATGGATGGCCTGAAGATCATTAGGATTGCTGGGGTTGGTGCCACTTGGGGGGCTGTAGAGATGGCTTGGGGATCTCATATGGGAAGTTGTACTGTGATGGCTTGGGACTGTGCTGCGAACAGCTTTGTACTCAGGACTCCGTCAGTGGACAGTGGATAGGTTTAACAAACCGGACTTCATGTGAAAATTGTAACGAATTTACTGGTTGCACATATTTCAATATTTGTCCAAATTATGATGCAAATGATTTCCTGCAGCTTTGATTATGGTGAAATGCTGAATTTGACAAAAGATGTGTAGTAAGCTAATACTCTTTTTATTTTACTCTACACACTCTTTTCTCTCAACAAACTAATATGTGCACAGTAAAGTCTAGCTTTAGCTAGAGTTGCAACTTTCAATGATGAAAAATAAGGGACCCCAATGATGTTGACGCATAATCTCAAACAGTGCCTGCTGTCATTCTCTGCCCTGAAACACTGATTTCGAGTGCCTCTGCTATTTCTTGCGAAAGTGGTTTGATTTAATTAACTATTATGTTATTCTCACCACTGTGTAGACTCAGTGTCTGTAAGAAACAATATGTACAAGAATATGGGACAAATCACGCCCCCTATTTGCTTTTTTATATTTTTAAATGCAGAGCAGTCCCATAAGAGACGACAACCCTACTCGTGTGCCTTGAGTGTGGGACATGGTTTAATTGAAAATGAAAAATGTCTTTAAAAGTAAGGTAAGTGTTCAAGCTGTAAGGAATCTTTGGGGTGGGGTGGGTATTGCAGGGGGATTTTCATAGCCCAACCCAGCACCCCACTAAATCCAGCACTGTGTAGAATTTTTTTTTTCCACATAAATCTTTGGGTCATGCTGAATTCATTGCACTCATTTTCCACAATATCGGATTTTTCTCTATTTTGAATTATCTAAACATTTGAATTTGGCAATTAGCATCTACAGACCACCATGACAAAATAATCTTTAAAGATATATAGATTATAAAAGATTATTACTATCTTTTATTGTAATCTTATTTTTTTTTCTTTTTAAAGAACTTTGATAGGACAAACTTTCACTATACTTTCAAAATAATGCACTAATGAACTTGACAGTGAAGATGACAAACAGGATGTGAGGCCATATCTGAGCAACACAAAACTTTGTAATTTAGATAATTATGTAATCTTGCAGCACTAGGTGCTGCAAGAATTAGTGCTCATGATTCTGTAAGTGCTTAACCTAAAATCCTTTGTCGTGTGATTCCTTGGAAAATGCATGCATGCATAAGAACTGAAATCATGCATTACTTTTGAATTCTGAATATAATATGGCAGGCGATGTGCCAAAAGGGGTGTGAGGTCATATCTCTGCAGTGCTTCACTGTATCAACACAAAGCTTGAAAGTTATGCTTAGGATTATGAGAAAGGTGGTGCTATGGAGTGCTTGGCCACTTAGCAGCTGATTGCAGCTCCATGTAATTTTTGAATTTGTTATGCCCTTCCTTCATTTTGTCAGTTTTTGTTTTCCTGCCATTATTTATTTAATTAAAAAAACAGTCATTTAACTTAAAATGCTCAAGCCATCTTCAACATAACTAGTGCCAACTCAACCACAGATATAGTGCTTGACTCTTTATGTTCACTATGTAAATGGTCAGGAAAAAACATTGGGGTGTGGTTTATTCACTCAGTCCTCCCCAGTTAATCCCATCAGCCTTTCCTGTGTGAAATCTAACTGCTCCTATTACTGTTTACCATTCTCTAGTTTTGTTCTCGCAGAAGTACATCTTGTTATAGCCATTTGGTTATTAACTGCACTTCACAGTTTCATACCATAAATGAATGTTATCTGGATGTTGTATGGCCTACATTGGCTACTTTATTTTATAGTAGCTGCTGCCAGTTAGAAAAACATTACACAGAATAAAGAACCCATAGTTCAGTTAACATTTTTATTTAGAAATTAACAGCAAATCAACAACAACAAAATTAATAACAATAGTGATCTTTATAATGCCAATATTGTAATTGCTTGATAATCTTAAATTTAACAGTGCTATTCAATGACATTAATATCGATAGCTTAAAAAATAAGACCCTCAAGGGACCTATGTAAATAAAACAATTTAACAATGTTATTAAATGACAAATAGCTCGTAGGTAATAGTAGTTTAATAACATCAGGACATAATCAGCCATCCAAAATCACATCAGCATTCCTGAAGGAACAGAAAAAAAACATAGATGTTCAGATGTGTCATTACTCTCTGACAGGTTGCTCATATCAACTAAACCAGCTTGCCATTGTTCATCGATGTTCTTTACAAAAACCTTGTTTCTTTTAAACGTTGTAGATACTGGTTTATGTAGACTGTATGCATCCTGCTCTGCTAACCAGTTTTTTTTTTAAATTTCAGCATTGTTAACTCTATTACATATTTTCTCAACAACAGCCCTTTGCAAACTCTCAATGCCACCATATGAACCAGGGTCTGACGGCATATAATATATATTCATATCAATTATTATATCAACCGTTTAATCAATATATTATATCAATCGTTCAGTCATTTCGAAGTGTCAAGACAAGAATGATCAAACGCAGGTATAGAATAAGCATTTTATCTTAGAACACTTATGATGTGAACAAGGTTTACATTTTTTACATATTAAATATTCAGTCAGACAATCAAAGATTATAGTGACATCAATATTTTCCTTTCTAAGCATTTTTAAATCACACATATTGGTTACATAGGTTAAGATGTATAATACATGATTAGGTTTGAATTCAAAAGGTTGAGCAAACATGTAAGATAAAACTTGATACACATAAGTGTGTAAAGGACACGCAGTATTTACAGTGAACAAAGATACCCAATTTTCAGTAAAATGTCATGTGTTGTTCATGAACATTTCTAGTCGATAAACAACTATATCAACATGAATACGATTAGAGAGCAGAGGTAAACTCAGTCTTCAGGTTTTTCTCGCAGTCAGAATAGACGTGGCGTGTTTTGAAGTTTCCAGGGTATGTGGCTGGTCAGCTGGTTCCAGAGATGAGTGAAAGGTCCAGTAGTCCACAAAATCTTCATACACCCGGTCACTGCAAATTTCTTTTGTTTTCTCTTTGATCTCGTTCAGAACAGTTTTGATGTGAGGCTCGTCTCGCCATTCACACATGGCTAGCACGGTTGTGGTTATGCACCGGTCAGTTTCATCATTCATTGACAGATAAGTCAAGTTTCTTTTTCCCAGGTTTTCGCTGATGTTTTTACCATCTTCAAAACTCGAACTTGTCAAATCATCGTCATGATCATCATCATCATCATCGTCCACATTATCTGGTCAGCTGGTTACAGAGTTTCATGAGCCAGGGTTAGGGTTAGGGTTAGGTTTAGGGTTTCAGATTTCATGAGCCATATTGTCGTTTTCAAAACCCGAACTGGTCACATCATCATCATCATCATCATCCTCCTCGGTAGTAACAGAGTAAAAAAACAGGTCTGAGTTCACGAGCCATACTGCTTGCTGATGCTAAGAAGGCTTTGACTCGATATGTATGCAAGCTCTTTTATACATCATATAGGAGGAGTCTTTGGGGAAGCTTCTCAGTCTTGAAAGTGTAGTAAATGACGATCTCAGAAGAGCTCATCTAGTCTTACTTTTATTTCTGCTGTTTCTTTCAGATTTTTGAATAATTTGTTGATTTGTTTAAAGTAACATTGCAGTTCTTGCCAACTGGTTCATTCAAATATCTCACTTCGCAATTCTCTTTATTATCAGCTGCGTAGTCCCGGGTAATAATAGCAACACAGTGCGGTGAAACCTGGTTCTTGGAGAAATTTGATGCTCTGATGTGATATATGTGTTGCACTGATGTGCTGATTCTCCATTTTATGCCTGTAGGCCTCTGGTGAAAAGAAATCCATTCTAACAATGTAGTCAAAATCCTTTTACAGCTGTACAACTGTTTGCCATTACCCAATATTGAATCTTTTCATGCTCTAAAATTTTTTCATTTTTGAAAGGAAAATGGGGAGGTTGTTGTTGTTGTTGTTGTTGTTGTTGTTGTTGTTGTTCTTCTTCTTCTTCTTCTTCTTCTATGTTTTATAACAGTTGGCTAAACAGCTTATGGCGCATATTCTGCCACCTACTGGCTGGAGCATTTTTAGAGTTCTTTATTCTGATTGGTCAGGGAGTATCTTCTCTCTCCCTGTGAGTGTGGGTGGGGGAGTGGGAGAGTGGGTGTGTCATATTTTGGGAGGTATGGGATCAAACCTATCATTATTAATCATTAACCTAGATAGTAATATTCTTGGAAACCTTATTATTTAATCAGAAATATGTGTACTTGTATGAGAACACACCATACTGGTGTTATGTATAAATGTATGTGGAGGACTAACATTATTAAACAAGATTTCCCTGTCAAGATAAGTTTGATAACTTATACCAACCAATACTCTCTCTGAGGCCTTTATGTTTAAAGACTTTTGTTAAATAAAATTCACTTTCAAACAGCATCATATTTTGAGACACTCTAAATTTCTTTCAGCTAACATCAAGGATTTGTTGGTCACAGCCATGTTAAACACTGAGACTGTTAAAAGTGTAATATAATCAATCAACCAATAGATGAATGGATGGATGGATGGATGGATGGAGAAAGGGATCATTAATTCATTAGTGGGTAATGTCCATTGTTCCAGGAATAGACTCTGGATCCACTGCAGCCCTGACCAAGATAAAGCTGTTATTGACAATGAATGAACATGGATGGATGGATAGATGGATGGATGAAACTGAGTCAGGGTATGGTGTTTCTGAGCTGCTATGAGTCACCCTGGCAATCCTTGTTATAGTAATTTATAAAATTATATATACATTTTGCTCATTTAGTAGTAGGCGGTGCCCTGAAACTTTGCCAAGCCCACTCCATTAACCGTGGATCTCTGACATGGTGGAACGAACAGAGCCCAGGTCTCAGCAGCAGGAAAGCTGTGCTGTAGTTGCATGAAAAAGCTAGCAAAAATAAAATGAGGATCTACTGAATTGTATCTTTTTGAAATTTTTATTCTCATTACTTGCATTTGCAATATTATTTTACTTGAAACTTTTGGCACAAAATTAACTGCGTACACCAGCCACAGCGCGCTGAGTCCATTCTTAATATGGAGGACAGCAAATCATATCCAAAGATCAGATTTTCCATATTTTCCATATGCTCTTTTAAGCTTATTTCTTAACAGTCTTTAAAATTACTGATAGCACTGTGACTTTATAGTTTCTCATGTTGACTGTTATGGCCACAGGATTCTGCATTGGTGACACTGTATGTAAATAAAGTGAATTATTTAGGGGGCCAAGCATATAGTGCTTGAAACACTGTTGTTTTTGTTAGGATTCTTCTTCTTACTTTTCTTCTTCTTTTTCAACTAAAACTGACTGGGCAGACCAAACTGTATGTCCAAACTGTATGAAACTTGGTCAGTAAGTAGTACTCCCTATGACCCTGATCGAACAAATGATGGCGCTATAGTGAAGGGTTTACATTTTGGCTAATATCTCAAATACTGCAAGGACTACAGGGAAAATTCTTTTTGCTCCTTATTCCTTGGCTTCTCCCAATCAAAAAAGCCACAAGAACCATTTAGCCTCAAGAACCCTCTTAGATTTTTAATTTTAATTTGCTTAATATGAAAAACCTCAAGACAGTTAAAACATATCCCAATCAAAAGCTTTGGATGAATAAAGAAGTCTGTCTCCTACTGAAGGCACAAGAGGCTGCTTCAGGTCTGGAGACTGGGAAGCTTACAGTGCATCCAGGGTCAACCAAAAGTGAGGAATCCGGGATGCCAAGCACAAATTGTAATACCTCTGACCAATGACGCATGTGGCAAGGCATCCAGGTTCTCACAGACTACAAGCCAGCCAACACTGTTCCCTCAACCAGAGACAGCTACCTTCCTGGAGCTCAACACTTTTTATGCTTGTTTTGACCAGAAAAACACAACAGCATCTGCCAAAGCTGAGCTTCCACTTGGTGACTCCCAGTTGTCTCTCTCCACCAGAGATGTGTGCTCCATCCTGAGCAGGGTGGAGGTACGCAAGGCTGCCCTCCCCGATGGCATCCCAGGCCGGGTGCACAGAGCATGTGCAGAGCAGATAGCCAGAGTCTTCACACATATATTCAACTTATCGCTGACCCAAGCAGTTGTCCCCACCTCCAACAAAACTGCCACTATTGTGCAAATACCAAAGCACAGTGCTGCAACGGTGCTCAACGACTTCCTTCCAGTCACTCTTACCCCCATCATCGCTAAGTGCTTTGAGAGGCTGGTCCTTTCTCATCTGAAAGCCTGCCTACAACCATCACTGGATCCCCATCAGTATGCTTATCATCATAACAGGTCAACAGAGGATGCTATTAGCTCACTCTGCCCTCGCTCATCGGGAAAATAGTAACTCCTATGTGAGGATGCTCGTCATTGACTTTAGCCCTGTGTTTAATTCCATCCAAGCTGATCACCAAACTCTCCAGTCCTGCTCCAGTCCTGCTCTCTGCAACTGGACTCTGGACTTTTTGACCAACAGACTCCAGTCTGTTAGAGTTGGCAACAACTCCTTGCCCACTATCATCCTAAACGCATCCGTACCACAAGGCTGCATGCTGTGTCCTCTCCTCTACTCCCTCTTCACCTCCGACTGCATACCTGTGCATGGCTCCAACTCCATAATCAAGTTCGCAGATGACACTATGTTGGTTGGCCTGATCAGAGATGAGGACGAGACAGTCTACAGGTAAAAGGTTCAACATCTGGGTAACATGGTGTGCCAATAACAAACTCTACCTTAACACACAGAAAACCAAAGAACTGATTGTGGACTATCGGAAGTCCTTGAGGAGCCACAAACAAACCCCTGTTGTGGTTAATGGGACTGAGGTAGAGCAGGTCTCTAGCTTCAAGGTTCTGGGTATCCACATCTCCGCTGACCTTTCGTGGAACCCCAACACCTCCTCTTTTCTCAGAAAGGCGCAAGAGTGCCTGTACTTTTTGAGAAGACAGAAGAAAGCTCACCTTGCTCTGCAGATCATGGTCAACTTCTATCTCTGTACCATTGACAGCATCCTTACAAACTGCATTACAGTATGTTACAACGACTGCACAGTGTCTGACCAGAAGGCACTACAGCAGGTAGTAAAACTTGCTCAACACATCACTGGAACACAGTCACCCAACATCTCAGACATTTACCAAAAGTGTTGCTTGCAGAGAGCGAGAGGTATTGTCAAGGACACCTCCCATCCCCACCATGGACTCTTTTGTTCATCTCCCATCAGGAAAACAGTACAGAAGTCTGCGTTGTCGCACAAACATGAACAGCTTTTTCCCTTCAGCTGTACGAATGCTGAACTGTTAACTGCCAGCCTCCCCCTGATAACTACACATTACCATTAGACACTACTGTTGTCTGCAATCATTTGCAAGTACTTGCACTTTACTGCACTATCTGTCATTATTATTATTATTACTATTGCTTATATTCAGACTATTATTTGCATATTATTGCTGTTTGCACATCTGCATTTTTTATCCACTGTATGTATCCACTGCATCATATTGCATGAATCATGCTGCTTACTTCTACATGTATACTGTTTATCTTAATTAACTGCACCATAATTTCTATTTATTCCATTTAACTTGATTGCCATTTGCATTATTCCGTTGCATCTGTACTTGTACTCTGACAATGACAATAAAGTTGAACCTAACCTAACCTAAAACCTACTTTTGAGCACTTTTCCTATAGGATTTTTGTCCTATATTCACAAATTTTTTAATATCAAACTACTCAGCAAAGTGTGACCCTCAATAATCATCAAAAACTTGTTGACATTTGTAAACAATAACGGGTGGCCACATGTCAATCAGTTCTAATGAGGCAGAGCCTAATTACTAAAACAGCTATAAGACAGGGTTATCATTGAAATATTGCCACCAAATTTGGTAGTTAGGTCCCATATCCCACCCTCTACTCAGGCAAATGAAATGACCCATAGTCACCAGAAGGGGATGCTATAGTAAATTAATTTACATTTTGGTTTATATCTTCACAACAGTAGGGAATAGAGTAAACCTTCTTATACCAGCAGTCCTCCTGCATCTTTTTGCCATATGGTTTAATTACATTTGGCTGACATCCTTTATGCTATTTTCAATTTTCTGAAAACCTTCTTTTTTTCTTTTTTGTCCTAGGCCATTCATCAGTATAAAATATGGAATGCAGCAAGTAGAGAGTTTGATGACAAAAACATACTAAAACAATTATGACCAGACACTTTGGCTGCTACAGGTCAATGAAATTTTAAGCCATAGCATGTATGTACTAAACGAGCTGTATCTTCTGAATGCAAAGTGAAATTTCTATGGAATTTTCAATACATAGTCAGTGGGACACTGAGAGAAATGGGAGTCTATGGATTTGTTTCTTCTTAGAAGGACAGAACTTAACACTCTTGGTTTATATGGATCTTAATCTAGACATTCTGTCTAAACTCTGTATTTCTTGTATGTGATGCTATCCAAAATGGATGCATAGAGCAAGATTTAGGGATATTTTTACCTGAATCAACACCAGTAACCCACTATGAAATAAAAGAGGATGCTTCTAGAAAAAAGAAGGGCAAATTGTGCCTATTCTGCGTAAGTCCTGCATGTGTTCAGCTTTTTAACCATACCAGTGTTTTAATGAGTTTTAAATTATTTCCCATCTCATGAAACATTATACAAATGAGCATGTGCAACCTATGCATGTGTATTTGAGTCAAGATGCACTCCTACAATACAATACAATAAGAAAGCACCTTTCATCCTACAAATTTTAGGAGGGGCAGGATTAGATTCTCAGGCTGTAAATCCAATCAAGCAAAAATCTGATGTACTGCATAGTTGTGCATTATCTGTGAAAGGATTTTACTGTTGACTAGGTTACTTCAAAAACATAGTGGCCAAACACATTGCAGCATTTATGGTTCATCTAGTTATTCTATGCAAGCTAGTGAGAACTAGTTACCTGTGATGTCACACGGTGCTTGGCTCCTGCAGATTGTACTATATTTTATATAGCTTAAACTATATTATTATTATTATTATTATATTTTTACACAGATGTCTGTTGATAGAAGATGGCATCTAAAAGTCACAAGACAACAAGAGATGAGGAGTGGATGTCATGTCTGAGGCAGTTTGTTGCTTCTGGGGTCTGGCCCTCTGATGCAGGTAACCAACCTGCTCCCAGACAGAAGAAATGGCATAACATCTCTCAGAAAATAAAGTATCGTTTGTAAATACACTGAAATAATAATGCAGTCTAAAGGTAGTTAGACAATAACATTGCTTTAACATTTGTCCTAGAAATAAATAGTGTATTATGAATAATTTCAGAATACTGAATTTCAGATTTCACATTCTCAAGGTAATAAAAATATTTAAAGAACTTTAGCAAGTAAAATGCAGCTCAGTTGGATTCAGCTCAGGTGATTGTCTTGATCATTGTAGAACATTCCATTTCTTTGGCTTAAAAAAAGTCCTGGGTTGCTTTCAGTGTATGCTTCAGGTCACTGTGAAGTGCCATCCAACAGGTTTTGAAGCATTTGGCTGAATGTGAGCAGGTAATATCACCGTGTACCCTTCAGAATTCATCCTGCTGATTTTGTCAGCAGTCACATTATCAATGGAACCAGTTGCATTGACAGTCATACACACCCACTCCACAAGATGACGTGGTACCCTTCAGATCATGAGCAGCTCATTCCCTTCTCCATACTCCTCTCTTCCCATTATTTGAGAACTGCACAGGCTTTTTAGATGTTTTTGTGCCATACTGTAATCTGGTGTTAATCTGGCTTAGCAATGGTTGACATCTTGCAGTAAAGCCTCTGTATTTACTCTGGTGAAGGCTTCTCTTGATTGTTGATTTTGACACAGATACACCAACCTCCTGGAGGGTGTTCTTGATCTGGCCAACTGTTTTTTTTTTTTCATCAGGGAAAGAATTCTTCTCATCCACCGCAGTTGTTTTCTGTGGTCTTCTCGGTCCTTTGGTGTTCCTAAACTCATCAGTGCCTTCTTTCTTTGTAAGAATGTACCAAATAGTAGATTTGGCCACACCTAATGTTTTTACTATCTCCCTGATTTTTCAGACTAATGATGGCTTGCTTCAGAGTGACAGCTTTTTGGACTTCTTCATATTGAGAGTTAACACCAACAGCTCTTACATCAACTCTAGACCTTCATCTGCATACTTGTAAATGAAATAGCCAACTGTCCAATTACTTTTGGTCTCTTAAAAAGGAGACCACATACATACATGGGAAAAAGAAAGTACACCCTCCTTCAGTTATTTGTTTTTATTTATCATGGCCTAAAAATAATTGTGTGGTCCTCACCAACTTCTACAAACAAACAAACAAACAAACAAACAACAACAACATTGCTTCAGTTCACTGATGTTTGAGGGTATTCATTTATGCACAGCTCTCTTAAGATCCCACCACAGCATCTCAGTGGGGTTGAGGTCTGGACTTTGACTTGACCATTCCAACACCTTGATTTTTTTTCTTCTTTAACTATTCAGATGTTGATTTGTTCATGGGCTGGTATCATTGTCCTGTTGCATAACCCAATTTCAACCCAGTTTAAGCTGCTGGGCAGATGGCCTCACATTTGTCTCAAGAATATTATGGTATAAAGAGTTCATTGTTGTCCTAGTGACTGCAAGTTTCCCAGATTTTATGGCTGCAGAACAAGCCTAAATCGTCACCCCTCCATCACCACGCTTGACAGTTGGTATGAGGTGTTAGTGGTGATGTGCTGTGTTTGGTTTTTGCGAAACATTGCATTGTGCATGATAACCAAACATCTCCACCTTGGTCTCTTCAGTCCAAAGGATACTATTCCAGAAGGTTTATGGTTTGTTCAGTTCAAGACAGGTGCCATTGTAATGAGATGATTTTATTCACTTCACCTGTTAGTAGTTCTAATGTTATGGCTGAGTGTAGGTTGTGTATTTAATTTTCATTTCATTTTTCATTTTCTCTAGTATTTCCTTCCTTTTTTTTCTTTTATACCCTTTGTTCCCCATTTTTATGCCTTTTATCACTAAAAGCTGATCAAAATAGTTTTAATAATTGCAAGGGTTTGTTAAAATGACACAGACTCTGTTTCTCCTTCAAGACACTTCAGCTCGTAGGTCGGCATCTTGTGGATAGCAGCTCATCACTTCAAAAATGAAATCCCAGCATGACCAAGCTATCTTTGGAGATGTGTCTGCATGTCAAGACCTATCATCTTCATGGACAACTCTTGGATCACACTGGTTCGCGCTCTTGGGTCTGAGAAAACACACAACCTTGGTGTATTTCCTGACAACCAACTATTATTGCTTCCTCTTATCGATAGCCTAACTCTGCCATGTACTGTAGGATTCTCCTTTACACTTAGCAACCTGCATCAGATTTAAAACACTAATGCTTGTCCAAAAAGCCAAAAACAGACCAGTGCATACTTACCTGAAGGCACTTATCAAGCCCACTCTGCACCATGTTCCCTTTGAGCCACAAGCACAGCTCAACAACCCACCAGGGTAAAGGTACTTGACTTATTTGTACTAGCATTAGGACATGTTTTTGATGGAGACTACAACATTCAATTCAATTTTATTTGTATAGCACTTTTAACAATTGACATTGTCACAAACCATCTTTACATAAATATATAAATATAAATTATAAATTTATTTATATTATTTATAACTTTAAATCCAATACTCTCCTGAAAGTTGCTCTGGATGAGGGCATCTGCTAAGTGTTGTAAATATAAATATATACTTATTCTTCCTCATAAAACAAAACTGGAGTTAAGTTGGAGGAGTGATACTGAATTGTAGAACCCAGTAACAGTAACGGTAACATCAGTAATAAAACAGGTTTTATCTGTTGCAGTATGAAGCTCAACTCCTTGCCCAGGCCCTTGATATCTTAGCACTGGACTACTGCAGCTCTACTGGCTGGCTTTCCATTATGTTCTGTGGAAGAACAGCCACCCGACTACAATCAGCCCAAACATGCCCAGGTTACCTCTCATTCCTTGTCTTCTAAATAGCTGCTCAAGCCTTAATACATATTTTTAGGGGTTAGTGAAACAGAACTCCCCTCCATGAGTCATTTGACCTTATTCTCAATCCTGTCCATTACATTTTGTCCATTACATTTTTTTATTTGAATATACAGATATTATACTGTATACTATATTATACTATTACACAATCCCTTCTCATGCATGGTTTTTTAATTAGTTCCTTAATTAAGCGTGATTGCTACTAATGTGTCTTACAGAATCTCCTCAAGAAGTACCTCAACACTTTGCACCTTCATGATCACTGATACTAATATTGCTACTGTTCTCTACTGCATTATACCTTACCACATGTTACATATTGTGCAATATTTGGTTTCTCTCTTCTTAATTTTTTTTGTATATTGTATTGTATCTTTTGACATTGCACTGGAAGTTCCCCTCATACTTCCTGCAACTGCCTTGCATGATCCTATAGTTACATATTTAAAGTTGGTTCTTGTCATTTGTTCTTGTGGATTTTGTTTGCTGTACTGCACAGACTCAACCAAAATGTACATCCAGATCAGTGTAGTAAACAAGATTCCTAAAGTGCTACCACTGAAGCTATATGCAGTGAAAACAAGCTGCCCCACAACAGGAGCATGTGATAAAAGGTGTGTTTTCTTGAAATCAATAATTCAGAACAATGTATATGACAATGCCCATTGTTCAAAGAGCTATAGAAATAAAATTGAATTGAATCGTATAAACAAAATTCCATGACTATTATGGAGCAACTGTTTTGCATGCCCCTAATGAAGTAAAAAACATTATTCTGAATTTGGGTTTTCTGTCCTCTAGTCAAGCTCTTGAAGGGCCTGACAATTATGCTGCATTCCACTTCCCTCAGAATTGGGAAGTCGGAGCTGGAATTAAGTCATTTTTGACCACCATGCATTCAAGCTACAAAGTGGAGGAAAAACATGGATGCCTCCATGTTCATCTTTTATAATCAACAAGCTAGCCAGCTAACTGTGATGAGTGATGTATATTTATATCTTCAACACAGCAATCTGTATAGACAGTGTTATAGATTTCACATGCAAATATGCCTGTATGTTGATTGATCTAAAGCTAACACTTGTATATACTGTATAACTCATTTAAAGATAAGAGGTGCTGCTGTGTTTACTGTTAATACTGTGAGCAGCCATGTTGATCTGATGTCACTTCCTGAACTTGGGGTTGACGAGAACCATCCTGAGTTCCTGAATAGAAATTCTGAGTTGAGAGGGTGTTTACTTTGGTTTTTCATAGTCCAAGTTTTGATCTTAATCACAAAAAGCACAAAGCATAGAGCCCCCAAATGGGAATGACACTGGCAGAACAAATGAGCATCTTTTCTAATAATGCTGGCTAGATGGCACAATGTTACAGCAATAAGTCATACTTTAAAAAATGGTAAATGTGAGGGGTAGAGGCTCTGGCTTGGTGGTCTATGGCAGTGTTTCTCAACTGGTGGGTCACAGACTGGTGGGGACTAAAAAAAAAAGACGCTGCTAAATGCAAGTGATAAAACATAACCAGAAACCATCGAAAATATGTCAAAAAAACAAATTATAGTTTTAAAAAAGTAAAAAAAAAAAATTAAAATAGAATAAAAAACAATGTGTGCACTGTTCAGGAGCAAACTCTTCGTGCATTGAACAAACTTGCTCATCGCATTGTGAAAAGCAATAAGATCCACAGAATTACAGAGTTATGTATGTACTCCAACTCGACGAATCAACAGATGTTTCCGATTGTGCCATCCTGATTTTGAGACACTTATTAAAATGAAATCACACCCTCAGGCTTCCCACTGATTTGCTCAGGCTATGATTTCAGCATGTTTATGCATTTAATAGTTGTGCATTTTTCTTATAGAGACCCAATATCTGGGTCAGTGTTTGTTTTATTTGTTAGGCTAGCTAACTTGGACTTACTCAGGATTATGTTTATGCATTTATACAGCTGCCCATTTTCATAGTAATGTCACGTGAATAATTAATTTTGCATTTGATACATATGAAACATGCATTGCATTTAATAAACTGATATTTTTCATTGTAAATAATTGAGGCAAAACAACTCAATATGTAAGTTGATTTATTTCCTGTTATCTGAGCTGGTAAATGATTATTATCCAACTTTATTAGGCCTATGCAAAGGATAATTATTAGCATTAATATCCAAAATTAATATGCATTTCTTCCATATACTTCCATATGATTTTAGTGTAGTGTTGGGTCGCAACTTGATGTCCAACATAAAATTTAGGTCCTGAAGTAAAACGAGCTGAGAACCAATGGTCTAGTGGTTCATTTAGAATCTTTATTTTTATCTTTATTTCTTTTTTCTACCAATGGGGTCATTTGCCAATTCCCATCCACTATCTAGCTTTCACACAACAGATAACAACCACAGAGGGGGCTTCTTCAACATCACAGGACAGCTGAACACTCAAGAAGCATGCGCTAACTGCCCTCTTCCACATACATTAGCTCACAGATGCTGGTATTGCTCTTATTGACAGAGGTCTCCCAGTATTGCCATTCTTCCAACCCTGACAGCAGGGCCAATTTTGCTCTATTGAACGTCCCAAGCTCAGGATTTCGGGATTCAAGTGAATGCTCTTCTGTTGCACAATTTACACTCCAAACTATACTTTTACCAGTAATGCTGCTATCAGTGATGACAGTTCCAATTAAACAGTCTGTCATCTGTTAAATTTGTATTTTCCATGCAGATTCCTCACTCAGCCTTGCTTTTGAGTTCCAGTACTGGAGACACCAAATTCTACCCTGCTGTAGAAAGTTTGTGGCCGTAGCAGTCTAATCTCTATTGACCAGGAAGTGAGCAATTACTAGCTTACTGGTCTAACAGTATGACTGCCCTAGACACTACCACAGTTGTTTGAGACTTATACAGGAATAAGGAGAAACTAGTAATAAATTATATTGACAAATATTTGCCAAATAATGGCACACAATGAACGAAAACACCTTGTGCTGAAGAGGTATTCATACTTCAACAGTATGTACATGAAGTGTCTCTAAGCATGATTGCTGAAATTGCTGAAACCTTTAACCTGGCTTGCTAGTCTAACTAGTCATTATATATATATATATATATATATATATATATATATATATATATATATATATATATATATATATATATATATATATATACATACACTCTTTTTTTTTTTTTTTTTTAGCAAAGCTTATTATCAAACCTGTATCAAATCCCTATAAGATTTGGATGCTGAGTCCAAGTCTGTGTCATGACTATCTTGCATTTCATAAGAGACGTACCGTAGTGCATTCACATCAATGTAGCGAAAATGCAGAAAAGGCCATCTAGTGGAGACAAACAGTGGAGGCAAGTAGTTCAGGACAAGCACTTGATACGTGTTCAGGTACAAAAACAAATCCAGATTATGTTAAAGCACTAAAACTTTCTTTAAACACTGTTAGCTTTGGTGTTACATTTTATGATCATATTTTGGTACATTTTAGAGCCATACTGTACAGCTCCAGTTCCAGTCCTAGTCAAAACATTGTAATTAAGTATATGTAGTAATGACGTATATATGTATGCAGTCCCTGACACAGTGACAATAGTGGTATGGTGCAGTGTAAACTGGGATACCACATTGATCTTTTCAAAATAACAAATAAAAGCACCAAAATTAGGGACATATAAAATTAACTTTATTATCCTTTTTTCTTAATTTCTACAGTGTAGTTGCTTCTCTAGACACCATCATAAAATACAGCAGCTACATTTTCAGCCGGACACTGTCTGGTATGTGCCCGAATCTCAATATATAATTACTGAATGGAAACAAACAAAAGAAAAAAGATAACAAATCCACTTCTGTCTCTGCTGGGTATGTTGTAATAAAAGTAAAAACGAGGGCTGGAAACAGAGAGTTGAGTGAGCTAATCCTCATCAGGGTTGCGCACCAGCAGCAGTGGGGACTTGTGTGGTCAGAGTGCTGGGTGAGGGGATGACAGGAGAAGCAGTCATATTAGCCATAGGCTGTGACGGCGACATGGATGTGATACCTCCTAAAATGGAACAGGACTAGAGTTGAACAAGACTGTTCAAGGACAGCACAAGATCAGTTCAACCAACCTTGCAAAGTTGATTACCTATTTGGGGTAATCTGAAAATGATTTGAATTTAAAATGGCTCTGGGAAAGTTTTACCAGTCATCATGCTGGAGGTGCTGACAGGAGTGGAGCCAGTGGAAAGCCCCGAGGTCGAGCCCATCCTTGCCTGATCTTTTACTATGGGATCTGTGAAGGGACAAACAATACTGTTTATCAACAGACAGACTGTCTCTGTAACAAACGTAAGATGTGAGAATTTGTTTAACTTAGTTCAACACTAAACATTGTACAAAGGTACAGTAACCTTTAATCCTTCATAAACATAAGCTCTTGCATATAAAAACCCCTTACATATTCAGGTGTAAGTGGAGTTCACAGCATTGTGTGAGATATTTGCATTAACCAGTGCTCTCAATCTTCCATTACTGCAGTCTGCAATTAATAGTCTTTTGAACAGCAGTACTAAATGTCACACAGTTATTCTTCACCAAGTCAGCAGCTGCAGGAAACGATAGAGATTTCAGCAGCTAAATGAGTAGCCACTGTTAAACAATGGATTCACATATTTTTTCCACAGACTACAAATGTTTAAAAAAATAAGGGAGCCAGTATACGGCACCCATTATTTTTATGTTCTATTTTTATTATCAATAAACCTAGTGGTGAAGGGACAAAAAATCTGATACAGACTCAAACATTTGGCAGTAGAGAGCTGGTCATGTGTTTATTGCGGTTCAATATAATTTTAATTTGTAATCACGTCAATCCTGGTACATCTACAGGCTCCCCACATTGTTGTGCTAGGGGAAAAAACTGCTTTCAACACTGAGCATAAAATGTTGAGGCTGGGTGCATACCACTCAGGACTGAACCTGCATGCTGAGATAGCACTGCTGAAAATTACCACACAATTAGTTAACAATTAGTTAAGAGAGTAGAGTTGATGTTCTGAGTTTAGTATTTTTTTTTCCCCTCCATGTTCTTATCCAAACTCACAGAAGTATGGGTGCTCCATGGCTTCTCGGGCTGTGAGGCGAGCTTGATGGTCATAGCGTAAAAGCTTGTCCAGAAAGTCCAGGGCTTCAGTACTGACTAGATGCTGGTTCTCACTGTGCACAAACCTCTCCCACCTCTTCCTGGAATGTCTGGAGGAAAGGGAGTGTAGAGTAGGTAAAGAAGTTTGGGGAAAAAAAAAAAAAAAAAAAAAGGATCTTATTGCCTTGTACATGGCACAATACATGAAGGAGCTAAAATATGAAAAAAATATTTATTAAGATATACAGTATAAACCAAGCAAAGTCTTACCTGCCCAAGATGTCATTGAACCGTGGATCAAGTTCTATGTTGTATTTGTCAATATAGTCATATAGGTCTTCCGTGCCCAGAACTTTGGCAATTCGTACAAGCTGTAAAGACAGCACTCATTTAAGAGCTAGAGTAAATTAGCACATAATGCACTGACGCTAAGACCACCAGTCAACAATAAGAATATTTTTCTCTAGGCTAATTAACAGATCCATGCAAAAATTAGCTATTTTTCAAGCATATCAGGAAACGGCATGTTTTTGCACTCATCTCCCTTTTCTCAGTGTGTTGCCAGAAGCCAATAAGATGACTTTAAAATGGGAACACTGTGGCTTGCTGTGTTTTTAGTAAGTTAAAAATAAGCCCCGTAAATTAAATAATCAACAAACAATAATAGCCAAAACAAGTCTGGACTGTCAGAGAAAAAGAAGTATGGTGTAGAATATAAAGCATTGTATGCCATTCTCATGCTGATTAAAGCAAATCTGGTGGTTCTGGGCTGCACTGTCTCTCCTATGCATCATATTATTTCAGACAATATTACTACAACTTACTTCTATCAATAAAAATGAGAATAAGAATGAAAATAATAATAAATAAAATTAGCAGCTTAAAAAGATGTTTCCATCACAATTTTCTGCACCATTAACAAGGCTGGTAGTCTTACCCATTTTCAGTGAGACAGCAGTGTTTTAGATTTATCAGATTGTATAAACATACAATCACTGTTCACTTTATTAGGAACACCTGTACACTTACACATTCATGCATTTGTCTAATTAGCCAATTGTGGCAGCAGTGCAATGCAAAGAAACGGGTCATGAGCTACAGTTAATGATCACATCAAACAGAATGTAGAAAAACATCTACTACTTTGACCATAACATGGTAGTTGGTACCAGATGGGATGGACAACAGTCTCTAGCGTTCACACAGAAAAGTGCGAAAAACAAAAAACATTGAGTGAGTGACAGATCTGTGGGTGGAAACACCTTGTTGATAAGACAGGTCAGAGGAAAATGGCCAGATTGGTTGAAGCTGACAGGAAGACTATAGTAACTCAAATAAGCACTCTTTACTACTGTGGTGTGCAGAAAAAGCATCTCAGAATCTTGGGTTGCAGGGGTATACCGGTTTCACGGTATACCGTGGCATGAAGTTTGATGGTTATCATAGCATGTACATTTGCTTATCTACGGTATTGAGAAAAAAAAAGCAACCGGAAGGAGAATCTCACCTGCTCATGCATCTCCTTTACATTTCGACTGCCTGTCAGACTCAAATTGCTCCACACACACACACACACATATACAGCGGAGAACATATCAGAGAGAATGTCCTCGAGGACTGATATCCAATTTGCAAAAAAGTGGACACAAAGTGGCTGCCAATAGAGAAAACACATCAAACATGTTCGCCCATATTCGAGGTCACAATCCCTCTGTGCAGATCAAGGTATATGTCCCGTTTATAACTTTAATCCCTAAAGAAAAATGTGCGAATGTTTAAATGTCAATCATAAAATCCACCAAAATCATTTTCTATATCCCGGCTGCATCTGCGTTGTCTGTCTGTTCAGTAACCTCTGACTTACACACACACAGTCCCCCGTCTGAGTGTGTGTGTGTGTGAGAGTTAAAGGTATAGGCAGGAGCAGTCTGGCTATGCTGTCACACACCTATAGTATATGTTAATAATCATAGGACATTATTTTAAAAGCTCACACAGCTGATGTAATTAATTTTTTATTTAGTAGTTAATTTAACATGCTATGCTAACATGTAAACAATAAGTTAATATTAAGTCACTTACATTGTAGACTCAGTATTGTCTTTTTGTTCTATTTCACCAATGAAAAGATTTCTTATTTATTTTCAGAAGGAACACTTTTTACACATACTTTTCAATTATAAAGTGCTGTTCAACCAAAAAACCCTTCTGTTTTCATTCTTTTAAGGGTCATTGTAACTAATAATAATAATAATAATAATAATTATAACTGTGTAATATCATATACTGTAAAACAATGATATTTTCTGAAACAGTTATTGTACTGTGAAAGTCTCATGCCATTGCAGCCCTACAGAATGCACAAACTGAGTGCTTGCTATCAGCTCAGACCAGTCTGGTCATTTATCTGATCTCTCATCAACAAAGTGTTTTTTGTGTTTTGCACATTTCTGTGTAAAATCTAGAGACTGTTTTGTGTAAAAATCCCAAAAGACCAGCAGTTTCTGAAAACCTCAAACCAGCCTATCTGCTACCAATAACCATGTTACAGTCAAAGTCATAGAGATCACATTTTTTCCACATTCTGATGTTTGATTTGAACATTAACTGCATGATTTAGCTGCATGATTTTATGCACTGTGCTACTGCCACATGACTGGCTTTTTAGAATGCATGAATGTGCAGGTACTGTATACAGGTATTCCTAATAAAGTGGACAGTGAGTGTATAATCTACAGATCATTTTTGCCAGTACTCTAGAGTGTAATCCCAAAAAACAAACAAAAAAAAAACAAAACAAAAAAAAAAAACCCTGATGCTTAAGTGTGCAACATAAATAAACTCAAAAACAAGTACACTGCTATGCCACTACATGTATGTCACTCACCTGATCGTAGTTATCATGTCCATGGAAGAATGGTTCTTTCCTGAAAATCATACTGGCCAACATGCAGCCTAAACTCCACATGTCTAAACTGTAGTCATACATCTGACAATCACAAGAACAGAGTAAATATTCATTTTGATCTGCCAGAAAATGTTTTTTTTTTTTTTGTTGACATGCACATCCATCATTAAAGCTACAAATAAAAAAAAATAAAATAAAATAAAAACAACATTGATTCAGATAAAAATAAAATACTTTTTAATATGATGTTGCTGAGATGAATTTTTTATGCACATCATATTCCAGCTCAGATACATCAAATGTCCCAAGCTGAGATACAAAAGAAGTCCTTCTCCATTATCAGAGGCAGAGAGTCAAGAGAGAAATAGAGTAACAGTGAGAGTATGAGACAGTCAGTATAGTTAATAAGTAATAAGATCGGCATTTATTTGTGTTCTGATTTGGTGGGAAGCTGGTGAATAATTATTCATTATTATTTATTGTAATAGTCATCTGGTTGATCAGAGTTGTGGAATTTGTATCATTACCCAGTTGTGAAGTTCATTTAGCTGAAGAAAACAACAGCTGGTGAGTGCATAACTGTTTATATTTGGTGTGTAAAGACGCGAAGATGTAATTGCAGCCAAAGGTGCTCCTACAAAGTACTGAATAAAAGGTCTGTATACTTACATAAATGAGACATTTTAATTTTTGATATGGAATAAATATGCAAACATTTCTAAAAACTTGTTTTTGCTTTGTAAAGTAATATAGTGTGTAACAACTGAAGAGCTCCCTCTCTATATACAAGACTGAAAATCTCGAAAAGTTTCAACACAGAATTACTAACAACAACTAATCGATAAAATCGATAATAATTGATTATGAAAATTGTTGTCAATGAATCTCTTTATCGATTAGTTGGTCTGCGCACAGCACGAGGCACGTTTACTCACTGTGCTACTTCTGTTGCAAAAAAGACGCAGCGGCAAAAAAGCAGAGAATACAGACCAAAGTTGTGTCCGAAATGACCTACTATACACTTACACTGTGTGCTTACACTACACGCTGTGCGCTTACACTGTACACTTACACTATGTATTCTACCGTCCAGTGTATGAATTTTAGGAGGGCAGTATCATCTCTTTTTTACAAACCGGAAGTATAAGCCATTTCCCAGTCGATGGCACATGACGTCAAACGCACGTAATGCGACAAATGCTAGCTTTAGGAGAATACCCAGCGTCAACGAAAATGAATTTCTTCATTTTACTGTTCATGTAAACGTTACCTTTTATGTCCAACATGACCATCAGACGGAGGCGTAACTGTCAAGTGACAGCGGGAAAAATTGTGCAACCCAAGTCCTCTAATAAAATCGCTGTCAACAAATCTAATGTGGATTAGTTGGTCTGCACACAGCATGGGGCACGTTTACTCACTGTGTTATTTCTTTTGCGAAAAGACGCAACGGAAAAACGTACAGACCAAAGTTGTGTCCCAAATTAAACTGAGCACTTACACTGTGCACTTAGAATATACATTTACACTATATGGCCACAAGTTTGCAGACACCTGACTATCACAGCCATATGTGCTTGTTGAACATCTCATTCCAGATTTATTCCCCTGTGTTTGCTGTTATAATGAGCTCCACTCTTCTGGGAAGCTTTCCACTAGATGTTGGAGCGTGGCTGTGGGGATTTGTGTTCATTCAGCTACAAGAGCATTAGTGAGGTCAGGCACTGATGTTGGGATGTCGAGGAGGTCTGGGGTTCAGTCGGTGTTCCAGTTCATCCCAAAGGTGTTCAATAGGGTTGAGGTCAGGGCTCTGTGCAGGACACTCGAGTTCTTCCACTCCAACCTTCACACACCATGTCTTCATGGAGCTCGCTTTGTGCACAGGGGCATTGTCATGCTGGAACAGGTTTCAGCCTCTTAGTTCCAGTGAAGGGAAACTGTAAAGCTACAGCATACAGAGATATTCTGTACAGATATGGGAGTGATGGTCAGGTGTCCAGAAACTTTTGGCTGTGTACAATATACACTTACAGTATGCACTATAAACTATGCTCTGTACACTGTGCGCTACACACTACACACTTACACTATGCTCTGTACACCATGCGCTATACACTACACACTTACACTACGCTCTGTACACTATGCGCTACACACTACACACTTACACTATGCTCTGTACACTGTGCGCTACACACTACACACTTACACTATGCTCTGTACACTATGCGCTATACACTACACACTTACACTATGCTCTGTACACTGTGCGCTACACACTACACACTTACACTACGCTCTGTACACTATGCGCTATACACTACACACTTACACTATGCTCTGTACACTGTGCGCTACACACTACACACTTACACTACGCTCTGTACACTATGCGCTATACACTACACACTTACACTACGCTCTGTACACTGTGCGCTATACACTACACACTTACACTACGCTCTGTACACTGTGCGCTATACACTACACACTTACACTACGCTCTGTACACTGTGCGCTATACACTACACACTTACACTACGCTCTGTACACTGTGCGCTACACACTACACACTTACACTACGCTCTGTACACTATGCGCTATACACTACACACTTACACTATGCTCTGTACACTGTGCGCTACACACTACACACTTACACTATGCTCTGTACACTGTGCGCTATACACTACACACTTACACTACGCTCTGTACACTATGCGCTACACACTACACACTTACACTACGCTCTGTACACTGTGCGCTACACACTACACACTTACACTATGCTCTGTACACTATGCGCTATACACTACACACTTACACTATGCTCTGTACACTATGCGCTATACACTACACACTTACACTATGCTCTGTACACTATGCGCTATACACTACACACTTACACTACGCTCTGTACACTGTGCGCTACACACTACACACTTACACTACGCTCTGTACACTGTGCGCTACACACTACACACTTACACTACGCTCTGTACACTATGCGCTATACACTACACACTTACACTACGCTCTGTACACTGTGCGCTACACACTACACACTTACACTATGCTCTGTACACTGTGCGCTATACACTGCACACTATACGCTTACACTATGCGCTACATGCTTACACTATGAGCTATACGCTTACACTGTGCACTTACACTACGCGCTATACGCTTACACTACGCGCTATACGCTTACACTACGCGCTATACGCTTACACTACGCGCTATACGCTTACACTACGCGCTATACGCTTACACTGTGCACTTACACTACGCGCTATACGCTTACATTGTGCACTTACACTACGTGCTATGCACTTACACTTTAGAAGGGCAGTATCGTCTCAAATGGAACACTAAAACGGTGGCGTAATCGTCAAGTGACAGAATTTTATATTAAATGCCGTGAAGAAGATTGTAACCTTACACTATGCACTATACACTATCGTTAGTTGCAGCCCTACACAAAATCATTGCAAATATGAGCGAAAACAGAATTGTTTGCTCAAACTATGGCATCATTCATCTCTGACAGACTATGAGCAAGAAAATCATTGGCTCTTTCCCAGTATTGAAAGCAGTGAGAAGGATTACAAGTGATCTTAAGCCTGATGCAATGAAGCAACTTTTAAACATAAAACAATGAAACTGACTTTAGTTAATTAAATGATTACCTATATTTTATCAATCACAGTCAGGATCAAAGTTTGGAAAATGAAGTGATGCCAGAGGAGGAACAGAGACAGTCAATATCTAGGTGACAGATGAGAGCATGGGGTGCTTTCAAACAATAATAGTCTAGATTTTACTGTTGTTGGTGTCATCATCACTTTATCTTCTTATTAACAATCTTTTTATTAACAAACTACCTGTTGGCTTTACTGACAGCAGCATCGTTCTAGTGGCTTTGACTCAATGAAGGTGAAAACGTATCCCTGGATTTTAGCATGATGTTAATGTTCATAAATGTTAATGTTGCAAGCCTCTTCTGTGACCTCGTAAGTAATTTTGGGTGTGCTGTTTAAAGGTACAGTAGTTAATATTCATGTCGATACAAAAAGTGTATGGTTTGGGTAGGTACCACCACAGAGCAATTTTGAGCCACAAAATAACCCTGTGAAGTGGTCTGAATACTTTCTGAACCCACTGTATATTCCTGCATGAAGATGAGCACAAAACAGAGGATTTTATGCACATGCAATATAACTTCACAAGAGGAAAGTACACATAAATGTGGGTAGATACAGTACTTAAAAACATTAATGTTAACAACTTCCACTTTTTGCGTAATAAAATGACAAATTCACCTTTTGTGAAAATGCAATTTTTAAAGGAATTTGACAGTCCTAACACACACTAACCTGGTAGTCAACAAGCAGTTCAGGTCCTTTAAAGTATCGGGAGGCCACTCTGACGTTGTACTCCTGACTTGGGTGGTAAAACTCAGCCAGGCCCCAGTCTATCAGACGAAGCTGTGAAAACAAACAACACTGGGGCTTGAAGGTCTTGGGAATCAGTGACATATTATATCTTGTCTCCTTAATGACCTTACTGGTCCCTTTGCATTGCCTGCAGTTATCATCACTGATGTTGCTGTGAACATTATTTCATGCACTGTAGGCAGGAAGATATGCAACACTGCCCCATACTCTCAAGGAGGAGTCTAGGGTGTGTCAAGAACCACACTGAAGTAACAAATGAGGATCAGAGGTGGGAAGGTCAATACCTTTCTGTGCTCATGATCAATCATGACGTTGTGGGGCTTGACGTCTCTGTGCATGATTCCCATACTGTGGCAGTAGTCCAAGGCCTAAGAAGATAGGAATTTTTTCAGCTATTCAATGGATATGATACTACTGAATGAACAAATGGTGGAATAAGAGACCAAAATATTTTACAGAGGAGGAACCCACAGAAATACAGAAAGTGTCCTTAATGTGACCAAATGCCCCTCGTACTCATTTATCTTCCAGGCTCAAGACTCTCACTGTGTGAGTGAGATGCAGCTTCAAACTTCTGAACATGACAAGGAGTCAAACTCCAGCTCTGCAACACTCAAACCACTGCGGGCAATTATGCACATAACAAAAGTAATTTTGTAATTCAAAACCATTCTGTGGAGTCTTGCACTCAAACCACTGTAGGCAAAATTGTCCTCAAAATTAGGCAGACTCGAATGGTTTGTTACTTAATTAAGTAATTCCAAAGAGCACCAATAGCACAAATCATTGCTCAGTCCCATGTTTTGGTTGCCAAAAAACTAACTGACTAAGTTTAAAAGTGGCAGCTAACGTAATGTATGTGTGAAAGGCTAGTTTGCTAGTTAAGTGTGTACTTAATATTTAACGTGTACTAAGGAATTACAACTTACCCTTAAGATCTCATACATGTAGAATCGGATGTCGTAGTCTGATAGTGTTTGATATAATTGCTGTAAAAAATAAGGAAAAAGTTGGATTCTCTTTACTTTCAAAACTTGCCATTTATGGCTAGGTTTTATAAGAGGGAACAAGAGTTTCACCTTAAAGTCTGTGTTGTTAACATGTTCAAAAACCAGCGCGGGTGTTCGAGACTTGGGGGGAAAAAAGAGAGAGAAACTTTAATAAACAATTATTCTTACAAAAACACTGAAATCCCAACACATCTATTTTCCAACTATGCATACAGCACTTATTAATACTTACTAAAATCAAAATAGATTATTATCTACTATTTTATTTTTATTCAATATCCCCTGATCCACAACAATATCGACTGTCTTACAAAGATTCATTAGTTCATTAATACAACCCTTTAACCGCATCTTATTCTTGATGTACTATTCAATTCAATTTTATTTGTATAGCACTTTTAACAATGGACAGTGTGACAAAGCAGCTTTACAGAAATAAATGGATTCAAAATATATTGTAAATATGTGAATTTATCCCTAATCCCTTAATTACTATGTTACTAACCACTGGATCCTTGACAATGTCTAAAAGAGTGATGATGTTTGGGCCACCTCGCAGATTCTCTAAGATCTTTATTTCTCGTTTTATTTTCTTCTTCTTTACTGGCTGTAGACAGAAAGAAAAAAAGGGACAAAAACTGAGTCCAAAAACATTTTCAATTCCAGGCACTGATTGTGCTGCACTCATCCCATCCTGTCTCCAGTAAAGGGAAGCTCAAAAAAAAAATCCTGGCTACATTAAGAGAGATGTGGCTAATCTCCACAGGCATTTATCACATAGCATGAAAGAAACCTCTCATCTCACAAAATGTTATCGAATGAATCTGGAGCCACGTTCAGTTGCAAGAAGAAAGAGGAATTCTCTCTTAAAGAAAGTCTCTCTCTCTTAATTTGGGTTTTTGCCGACAGGATTGAGTTACAAATCTTTTTTTTTTTCTTTCTTTTTTTTTTTTTTTTTTTAAGTTAAAGCCCACAATACAAACAAGGTTATTTGGCAAAGATGCTCATCAGTGATCTGGAAAATGAGAGCTGGGATGGCATGTAATGTAAGAGGTGTAGTCTGTTCAGGTATATTGTGCTCCAATAAACTGAAATGAAATTGCAGTTCTCAAAGACTTCCTTTGGCATAGCAGTACACCATTATGTGTCCGTGATGCTCAAGGATCCATCCATCTCTGCAAACATCCATTCATTCCATAAATCCATCCATTCTGTCAAATCTCATTCACCCATCAATAATATTCAATCCAGTTATTTAATAAATCTATTCATTAATCAATGATAAACACATCATGCATAATTAAACAGGTGCCCAGACAAGCAAACAGGCAGTCTAATGTACTTACTTTGAGTATTTTAACAACTACTTTCTCATTGTTTGTGATATTGATAGCTTCAAAAACTTCACTGTATTTGCCACGCCCCAATTTACGAACAAGCTGGTAGTCATCTTGGTTCCTTTAAAAACAAATACAAGAAGCCGTGTTAAAAAAAAAATGCTGTAATGGTTTTACTGCAACTAAAAACATCAAACGTCATAAAAGTATCCATGTGACTCCAGTGGTTTAATCCCAATTTTATGAGGCAATATGAATGCTTTGTGTGCGCAAAATTAACAAAAATGAAGTCTTTATTCACAAAATATCTTCACTTCTGCATAGATCTCCGACACGCATTCACGAGAGAATCACGACGCATGTGCTGCACTGTTTACAGCAGAGGAAGTTTCTCAAGGTTCCGGCATCTAGGAAATGCATACTTTAGCACCATTTTGAAAAATAAACCAAGACCTAAAGCAAAATCAACTTAGAATGTAATGAACAAAGCTTGCATACAGCGTCCCTCTTCTTCTGCCACTTCAGGGTCCGGTTGTATCGCAAGAATGTCTGCTCTCACGTCAACACAACGTGCATGTGTCGTGGTTCTCTCGTGAACATATGTCGGAGATCTATGCTGAAGTGAAGACATTTTGTGAATAAAGACTTAATTTTCATTTTATTGTGCACACAAAGCATTCGTATCATTTCAGTTTTTACGATGCCTTTATGAACTTTTTGGAGTTTGAAAGTTTTGGCTACATGGACTGTCAATGGAGGGACAGAAATCTCCCAGGTTTCATTAAAATATCTTCATTTGTGTTCCGCAGATCAACGAAAGTCTTATGGGTTTGGAACAATGTGAAGATGAGTAACTGATGACAGATTTTCATATTTGGGTGAACTATCCCTTTAAATATATACTTACCAGGATGTCAGTTAATACTGGAGCATTTAAAATACCTATGCAACTTTAATTCATTCTAATTTCACATGTAGATTGGCCTATCTGACATTTTTACTGGAGAGAAAAAGACGAATGACCTCCTACGTACGATGCAGTAAAATGTAATAATTTGAGCATGTCCTGCATAGTTCGTATTTCTTAAATGGTCTCAAAACATGATCACTAACATAATGGAATGAAGGCCCAAGCAACTGTTTCAGCCCACTGTACAATAACTTTATCACCACAAACAAGCACCAGCAGGCTCACCCCCACTCCACAACATGTGACTCGTAGTCCCAGTACTCTCGAGGTCTCTGTGTGTTGACGTCTGGGTAAACACGGGATCGGCTGGTCACTGGGCCAGACATTATCAGAATGTGTTGCTGCTTCTGTCAGACCTAGGAGAAAGGGAAGATGTTCACCAAGTTACGATTCAGCAATTAACACCATGTCACAGTAAACCAGGTCAAGCACATGTGTGTACATAAACATGACCTAGTCCATATGAACAATGACACAAGAGAAGTAGAACTGAAAGGTTTGTCTTTAAAATTTCATCATCATGCCACAGCCTGTTAAATTGGATTAAGGCCCTGAAACTCAGCTGAAGGTGGAGGGAAAGTTTTAATCTTAGTGCAAGTGGAGTGAGGCAGACTTCATGATGGCAGATGAGGTGACATCTCATTGTGCAGTGCTGTTAAGTCCACTGTAGTTAAGCCAACTCAAACCAACACAAATACACACGTTCACATACTAGGCATGTCTGATTAGTGCATTTTGAAATCAATGACAACTGCCTAAACCTTACAGTTTAACCTTACCTTACAGTTAAGGGGTTATCACGCAATTCCAGTACTGCAGTAAACAGTTGACTACATGACCACCTGGACCTGTTCAAATGTTTGGCTTTTTAAGGATCAACTCATCATAACTCACCTAAGTGTTGAATATCTCTATGTATTGTCAATTTGCACATCCCTAATCCTATAAACAAACACAATTTTCTGAGTTAAGTCTGAGAGAAATTCTCGACAGAGGTGTTCTATACTATAGAACACAATAGGCTACATAACCATATATTTTATTGTCCCTACATGATACTCTGATATTAACAGACACCTCCTCGAATTCCCTACCCCTCGCATCTAACAAGCATCCCACATGCTCACAACTTGACGTGTGCGACACCCTCACTTTCGGACAAGGACAAAAGAGAATGTTATGAGTTCATTAATGTGAAATCAGGGTTTGTTCAACTTAGCAAACATTAGCTAACAATTAACATCAGTTAACTATATTTATTAGGGATGCCACTAAAATATTTTAGCTATTTTGGACAAAATATAATTGGTTATCATCCAAAAGACAAAAAAATGATGAAAATTTTGATTCAGAAAGATGAAACAGGCTTACAAAGTGTCATAAAACAGCTTACAAAGTGCCATATCTAATACTTTACCAATAATTAATGGTGGTGATAATTAGAAAGCGATTAAATAAGCTGTTAAACGTCAGTCACTGCAGATGCGCCTAAACACTTTGAGAGGCATCAACATTGTCAGCCATGTCAACATTTGACATATGTACGTTGATGTACATTACGCAGTGTTTGATATACATTATGCACTGTTTAACAAACACTACACTGTTTCCTTTTTTTAGCATAAACAAGTTTAATGTATCTTGTGTGTTTCCATACTGCTTGAAAGCTAAGAGACAACCTAAAGCTTTGGAGTCAATTCCACACACCAAAAATGATTCACCTCACGCACACACGGCAAGCAAAATCAATCCAGCACCGGACTGTTTTTTCATTTAGCAAGACAGACAGCAGATATTTATTTTGCCCTTATTTTGAATTTGTCTGGTTGGAATTGAACAAACCAGGGCTTAAAATGCAGATAAGACACAGCTCCAAAACAAGTCTGCAGAAGCAGGAAAAAATATATACAGAATTCCGTCACCCTCCATTACTTTGGGATTCTCACTTGGTTGACATTAGCACTTGATAATATTCTCATTCTATGACAGATTATCTGATAAATGTCAATTGACTGTTATACTACATTACTAAGTTAGCAGTTCTGTAGTATCAGTTAACTGAAATGCTGCACAGAAAATTTGTATTAAATGAACAGCCGGTATTTAATATATTAAAAAAAAAATCCAACTAATTAATTAATAAAAAATAATTGATAGATTATCAAAATAATCATTAGTTGCAGCCCTTTAATCTATTCCCAACACATATATTGCTGGATATGGCTAAATCAGTTCAGCTGACAAGAAAACATTGAGTCTCATTTATCAAGCTGGATTTATGTGTAAATCTTTCATATGAGCCTTTATCCACACACAAAAAACTGGTATTCATGAAAATCCTGTAAATTCCAAAAAATGTTTGTATCCTACTCATGCTCCTTAATGCGTGTACACATATGCATGAGAAAACTAACTAATGTAGTAAACCTTGACTTCAAATCATATAATGTGCATGGATTACTGCACTTTTATATATGGAATATACTGTCAGGTTTAAATTGCTTATTTTTAAAAAGAACATTTAAAGAGGAGTCTATCAAAAACACATCATCATACTAGTTCACAAGGTCAGGCACTAAGAGCACCATCGAGAACATTTTGTGAAAGCCAGCTGTTTTATATTACTGGCAGTAATTAAACTATATAAAAAAATAAAGAAAGCGAGCCAAAACAAACCCATAAATTAAGACAAAAAAAAAACCTGAACCGTTTAATTATAACAAAAGAAATGGCGCCGTATAAACCAGGGGTGTCAAACTCAAATTGTGCCCAGGCCACATCAGCATGTTTGTGAGACCCTCAAGGGCTAACAGAACTAGAAACTAACTAAAACTAGAACTAGTTCTAACAGAAACTATTAGTGCATACAGTATTTTTAAAATTTATTATACTGATTATAATAAAAGTTTTTTTTTTTTTTTAAGGCATTCTTTTGTTTAATCACATTTTGGATAGCAGCTACTGTGATGGGAAACAGGATTAGGCAGTTGGGATAATGCATTTTTCCTGTTTCTGTTAGAAAGCTACTCGCCAGATAACTACAATATGAGCACAGAAATATGGAGGTGAGAGCCGCTGAAGTAGCTGCTGGAGTTCACTGCAAAAGAAAAGTAGATCAGGATTTACAGTCAAGTCCATAAGTATTTGAACTGTGACATAAGTATTTGAACTGTGACAAAGTTTTCGGAATTTTGCCTCTGTACACCACAATGGATCTGAAATGAAGCAATCAAGATGTGATTGAAGTGTAGACTTTCAGCTTTAATTCAAGGGGTTTAACAAAAATACAGACATTTTTTTAGAGAGTCCCTCCATTTTCACAGGCTCAAAAGTAATTGGACAACTGACTGATGAGCAGTTTAATGGCCAGGTGTGGCCTGTTTCCTCATTAATTCATGGCAAATTAAGCAGATAAAAGGTCTGGAGTTGATTTCAAGTGTTGAATTTGCATTTGGTAGCTGTTCATGGGAACTCTCAATATGCAGTCCAAGGAGGCCATCGTTAGGCTTAAAAAACCAAAACAGACCTATCGGAGAGATAGCAAAAACTTTAGGAGGGCCAAATCAACAATTTGGTACATTCTTAAAAAGAAGGAATGCACTGACGAGCTCAGCAACACCAAAAGGCCTGGAAGACCACAGAAGACAACTGAAGTGGATGATCGCAGAATTCTTTCCTTGTTGAAGAAAGACCCCTTTGCAACATCTAGCCAAGTCAGGAACACTCTGGAGGAGGTAGGCATATCACTGTCAAAATCTACAATCAAGCGACGCCTTCATGAATGTAAATACAGAGAGTTTACTTCAAGATGCAAACCGCTGGTAACACTCAAGAACAGAAACGTCAGATTAGACTTTGCTAAAAGCCTCTAAAAAAGCCTGAGCAGTTCTGATGCAAGATTAACTTGTACCAGAATGATGGGAAGAGAAGAGTAAGGAGAAGGAAAGAAAGGGCTCATGATCCAAAGTATACCACATCATCTGTCAAACGTGGTGGAGGCAGTGTTATGGCATGGGCATGTATGGCTGCCAATGGAACGGGCTCACTGGTGTTTATTGATGATGTGACTGCTGATAGAAGCAGCAGGATGAATTCTGAGGTGTACAGGGCTATACTCTCTGCTCACATTCAGCCAAATGCTGCAAAACTGATAGGATGCCGCTTCACAGTGCAGGTGGATAATGATCCAAAACACAGTGAAAGCAACCCAAGAGCTTCTTAAGGCAAAGAAATTAAATGTTCTTAAATATCCGAGTCAGTCACCTGACCTCAACTTAGATGCTTTTCACTTACTGACGACAAAATTGAAGGCAGAAAGACCCACAAACAAGCAGCAACTGAAGGCGGCTGCAGTAAAGACCTGGCAAAGCATCTCCAGTGAGGAACCTCAGCATTTGGTGATGTCCATGGGTTCCAGACTTCAGGCAGTCACTGACTGCAAAGGATTTGCATCCAAGTATTCAAAATAATCCTAATATTTATAATTGTGAGTTTGTCCAATTACTTTTGAGCCTGTGAAAATGGAGGAACTCTGTAAAAAATGGCTGTAATTCCTAAACGGTTAATGCAATATTTCTGTTAAACCCCTTGAATTAAAGCTGAAAGTCTACACTTCAATCACATCTTGAGTGCTTCATTTCAAATCTATTGTGGTGGTGTACAGAAGTATGAAAATTGTATCACTCTCCAATACTTATGGACCCAACTGTATAAGGTGTCATTTTGTTCTGTTATTAATTTTAATCTTTTTAATTTTTTATTTTAATCTTTTTTTAGTGGAACTGTCATAAAAGTATTTCATGGCGATGTTATTATTATGGAAAGATTAATAAATATTAAAGATTGTTTGATGGTAGAATGTACCATAAATGATTAAATAACAATTTGGTTATTAGTAGCGCTCCTACTGCTGTCTGACATCCATCTGAAATAGACGAATGCATCACACTTACTAATTTACTTGTACGCATCAGGAAAATAAATGTGCATTTATTTTATGTATTTCCTCAGCCCTCTGAAATTAATTTCTGATTACACCACTGCCAGCACAACACACAACATCCTTCTGAATCAATAGATGAATGAATGAATAGATGAATCAAACAAGCCAGCCACAGTAGAAACAGGAGTGCTCATATACACAGTGGTTTACAGTAACTACCCTTCGGATATTGTAAAAAGCAAAAAAAGGCTCCCAATCCCGTTCGCACACGCTGTACAATGGCAGTGGCGATGTTATGTATCAGCTGAGAATTGGGGATAGTGTGAAAATGTTGCGCAGTCATGTAGGCCTACTATTTAAGTAGTTCACATGGGCCAAATGAAACGAAGCTGCAGACTGAATTTGGCTCGCGGACCATGTGTGGTATAAATCAGATCGGCCGATCTGTCTGCGCAGAGCCATAAACTGTAAACAAATGTCTCAGCTAATGGACAAATTAACGCTCACTTATTATTCTTATTAATATGATATTCAATATTTTTATTGACATAGTAGTGAGTCAAAATAATTTCCACTTCTGTTTTCAGCCTTTACCCTGATCGCTCATTTCGTGCTCCCAGCTGTCTGTGCACCTTTTATGGAGTTTTGTGGGTGTCACATACAAATCAGCTGTGCGGTGCATGCACTTGGTAAATTACGGCTGATTGGCATTCATCAACATACAAATGCACATATAAATAAAATCAGAGTTTACAAACCGTGTGTAAATCCGGCGGAAATTTTTAGTTTGGTTTACACAAACATTTATACACAATTTATACTCAAAGATTGATAAATGAGGCCCAATGCTGTGGGGATACTGTCAGGAAGCAGAAAATTACATCATGTAAATAAATGTCAAAATTGTGATGAGACTCAGTGAGGTTTACACAGTTCTTTTGGACTCTTTCAAATGCAAGACTTTTATCAGGGCTACAATTACAGCATGCCAACATTTGAAATATTAAATGAACATTTTTACAGCAACCAAACAATAATTTAGGTGCACAATTGCCCGAAAAAGTGCCTTTGACATTGTTTTCATTGAATCTGGTTAAATATCAGTCAGAGAGGGGTACAACCTAATAACGTTATTAAAATTATTCAATTTATACATATTATATGCACAAATGCATATTTTCATTTACCTAATACCCTAATCAATATTCATGATATGCTGTTTAAAACCAATACAGAAACAGGACAAATGAATCACTCTTAGTGTCTTGTCCTAGATGATTACCATATGTCATGAAGAATTCATCCTCATGAAGCATCCTCAGATCAGGAGAAAAACATTAGATACAATGGACAGATGGTCTATTGTCAAAAGTATCATTCCAGAAATTCCTGAGCCTTGACTTCCAACTACCTTGGAGGATAAACAGTCTCATTCAGTATCGCAGCTAAACTTGATATCACCTGCGGTGGCCAAAAAAGTGCAAGTCACAAATCCTGTGCCAAATGAAGAAAAAGTGAGGTTTGAATAACCACATGTGAAATGACTACAGACTACAGTCATATACTTTGACTGTATATGGCTCGATATTGCATCAGAGACTGACAAAACAAAATACCATACATCTCAAACAAAAAAAAGGCAAATCTGAGAACAGCCAAAGAGCACACATTCCTTCTCAGCCTTTCCTGCAACCTGCACAGTTCCACCAAATAACTGTCCAATGCAATGACAAAAAGACAATCACCTAAATTATATAATTCACAAATGGATTAAATTGTACAATTATGATCTGTGCCTTAACATATAACGTTTAAGGTCAGAAATAATAATAATAATAATAATAATAATAATAATAAAATTTTGGTGTTCCATTAAAAAGCCAGAGAACTTGCCTAAATCTTGTAACTCTTGGAACATTTTATTAGGAACAGTAGACTAATAACTGGGTAAAACCTCCCTTTGCTCTCAAAACAGCCTCAATTCTTCATGGCAAGGATTCCACAAGATGTTGGAAACATTCCTTTGAGATTCTGGTCCACGTTGACATTATTGCATCACATAATTCCTGCAGATTTTTCAGGTGCACTTTCATGCTGCGAGTCTCCCGTTCTACCACATCCCAAAGGTGTTTTATTGGATTCAGCTCCAGTGACTGGGATGGCCACTGAAGAACACTGAACTCATTGCCATGTTCATGAAACCAGTTTGAGACAACTTTTGCTTTGTGACATGGTGCATTATCATGCTGGAATGATAAGCCATTAGAAGATGGTAAATTGTGGCCATGAAGGGATGCACATGGTCAGCAAGAATAATCAAATACTCTGTGGCATTCAAGCGATGATTGATTGGCATTAACAGGCCCAACGTGTGATAAGAAAACATTCCCCACACCATTACACAACCTCCACCAGCCTGGACTGTTGAAGGCAGGTTGGGTCCATGGAGTCAAGCAGTTGGTGCCAAATTCTGACCCTCAACAGACTTCGAGATTCATCAGACCAGGCTACATTTTCCGGTCTTCAACTGCCCAGTGTTGGTGTGTCTGTGCCCAGTGTTGGTGAGTCTGTGCCCAGTGTTGGTGAGTCTGTGCCCACTGCAGCCTCATATTTCTGTTCTTGGCTGACAGAAGTGGAACCCGACGTGGTCTTCTGGTGTTGTAGCCCATCCGCCTCAAGGGTCGAAGTACTGTGCATTCTGAGATGCTTTTCTGCTCACCATAATTGTACAGAGTGATTATCTGAGCTACTGTAGCCTTTCTGTCAGCTCAAACCAGTCTGTTCATTCTCCGCTGACCTCTCTCATCAACAAGGCATTTCTGTCTGCAGAACTGCCACGCACTGGATGTGTTTTTCTTTATCGCACCATTCTGAGTAAACTCGAGACTGTTGTGTGTGAAAATCCCCGGAGATCAGCAGTTATAGAAATACTCAAACCAACCCATCAGGCCCCAACAATCATGCCACAGTCAGAATCACAGAGATTGCATTATTTTCCTCATTCTAATGGTTGAAATATCAGTTTGAAATATCAGACTGCTGTCCTAGCTGTGAACAAAATAATCAAATAATAGATATATGCATTATAAGAATACATGAATATAACCTAGGCTGTTTTAAAATTCTGATGGCTAATTAATGTAACATCTGTAAACAGGAAATGTTTTTTCTTCCTCCATATTATGTGTAAACAATGCTCTCCTTAATCATTTACAATGTTTTTTACAGACAGCTTCCATGAAACAGCTCTAAAGAGATGCAGATGTTTATGCTTTACAGTACAACACTGCTATTTTTATGAGAATGAGCTTAGGAGACATATATTACCTCTATAACTGTTAAAGATTTCTAAGCAACTCCACTGAACAAATAATTAAGTCTTAATTTGGCTAATGAGAGCTAAAACGAGCAGAAACACCTGTAGATTGATATTAAACTGTAATAAAGTCGACTCTGTGTTAGTGTTTCTAATAAAGTGTCATACGGTGAACCAGAGAGCGCAGATGATTAGCACTACCGGGTCTGACAGCAGGTTTAGGCGGGTAGGTTGGTTAACTAGTCGTGTTAAATGAGCTTAGTTAGCTACACTCCTGCTGCTTGACTCAGACAGCGGATAAATAGTGATTATACACACAGCTGCAGCTTAATAAACACGATCCAGCGGCGGTTCAGTTTTAAAAACTGAAAGGTGAATTTCTGTCGTGTATTTAGCAAAGAAAGAACGAAGACCCGGGTTAGCCCCGACCCCTCACCCCACTCGGTTTGCCCTGGCTAGTTTGCATGGTAGTAACTCGCTAATACAAGTGACGAGAGCCGCAAACTAAGTCTGCTTAAGTAAAGAGCTGGGCCGTGTTTCTTAACCGCACAGGTAACTGAACTTAAGCGCATGATGTACACTGTTTGGTTAAACGGGTAGAGCTCAGGACAGCGCGTTAGCTAACCCGGAGAGATCACTGCACTGCACGCTGCTAGCGCCGCTTGTAGCCTGCATGCTACCGCTGAGTGCCGGAAGCCTCCGGGTTCAGGAGATTCAACGCACAGCTTTCGTGGTTGTTAGCTTGTTAGCCTAGCCTAGCTAGCTGCACCACAATATTTTGTTGTTATGGGAAATAAGCATGGAATGGGGGCTAATCTGAAGAGCCGTTTCACAAGCCGCATTTTATCAGATACGATTTCAGGTCAAACGCTAAATAAATATTTCAAACGGACAGCATACATTACCTCTTGGCTCTCTGAGGCTGACAATATGGCGGTCTTGCGAATAGGCAAACAGGTTTAGCTGGAGAATAGAGGGGAGAAAGTCATCCGCGCCTGCTGGGGGCGCCATCACAGATTCAACCTTTTAAAATGAGAGGGGCTTCAATCAGTTTTTGGCAAATCAGTGCAAGAACATTAATGTATTGGACTGGATTGTACTGCAGCCCAGCGGATTACACCCCTGATACACCGCTGTGGGGGAAAATGGAGGCTTATTCAGCTGGTAACTCTTCCCTGCAGGCCTTGCTGTTCTCAAAACTGGATAAACCCAGTACTTCTGTTAATTTAAGTTTTACAACAAGAAACTGTATCAGAATTCTCAACCAGATTAGAAAGGTGCTTAGCATACCCAGTACCTCTGTAAGAACTCCTGTTTGTTTCAATCACTCTTTTTTGCCGCCATGGTCAGACAAATGCTACCGGGCCTGGAGCAGGGGGGGATTAGTCACTATTGAAGATCTTTATGTAAAAGGTAAATTTGCCTCCTTCAATCAGCCTAGGGACAAATTCCAGCTTACCATCTCACATTTGTTTTGCTATTTACAGGTCAGGCATTAGGTCAGAGACAAAATTTTGAATACATACCAACACAACATCCTTTTGTTGACGTTTTATTGCATCCCCCTGACTCCAGATGACTGGTCTCAATGTTTGTATCTGTTTTCACCCATCATGTTAAAGTATCCACTGATCATTTAAGAAAAACCTAGAGCAGTAAGTTGGGCACGGACCTGTCTGAACTTCTGTGGACTGAAATTATGTCCAGGATACACTCTTGTTCCATTAATAGTAGACGCCATTTGATTCAGTTTAAAGTCGTACACCGTCTTCACTACTCTACACTCTACACTAATCCAACCTGCATAAGATCTATCAGTCTGTTTCAGCCCAGTGCGACAGATGCAAAATTTCAGAAGCTACCTTTTCACATACATTTTGGCACTGTCATGCACTGGCAGGATATTGCTCGAACATCTTTTCTTGGTTTTCCAAGGCATATGGCAAAAGACATTAGTCCACATTCTGAATTATCAATTTTTGCCTGTTCAGAATCCACACTTCATCTACCTAAAGCCTTACAAAATTCTTTGATGCTTGGTATGAACACGGCCAAGAGGCTTATTTTAACAGACTGGAAATCTCAGTCACCTCCATCTTTTCAAAGGTGGTTGTCAGAAATGGTGTCTATTATTCGGATGGAAAAATTAAGGTTCACAAGATCCAAATTCCTGGGAAAATTCGTACATACTTGGGGTCCATTTCTTGCCTATCTGGACAATCTCAAAGACGGAACCAGTTTTGTTTTTGTATTTATTTGTTCATGGCCTGATGATACATACTGAGCACTGAGCTGTACATTCATTGTCTCCCCCTGGCAGCGCCCCCCCTTTTTTTTCTTTCTTTTTTTTTTTTTTTTCTTTTGTGGGTGTGTGTATGCGCGTAATTTATTTTTAATTTGCTTGTTCCCTTTCGGTATTGTGTATAATGTGTTTTTGTCATGTCTCATCTTTGTCTGTTCTTGTTAAAAATTGTAAAATTAATAATAATAAAAAAAAGTTGTATATGCATATTTTTGGCTCTGTGTCACTATATACATTATAACAGCTTCAAACTAGCACTAGTACTGGTAGCTACTGCTGAGTACTGGTCAATGAGGATTTGTTTACAATCAGGTTCAGGCAAGCGAGCAAGCCCAGGAGAGTGCACAGAGGTCAGCCACAGCTGCAGAGCTCCCTGTAGTACACTTCTCCAAAAGTTTGATTGATTGAATAAGCAGAGTCTATGAACTGGTAATTGATTGAAACACAAAGAACTCTGTGGCAGCACCTAATGTGTCATTTTAGCTGGAGACAGAGCTCTAAAGTCAGTTAAAATGCCTGAATTCCATGGCCTCTTTCTCGGGCACCATAGATCACGGAGGCACAGCACTGGTGTTGTTTGAAAGCTACTGAAGATGGTGTGTGTCAACTGTTGTGATCCGGAGCTACTGGGCACTTCACAAGTGCAGACAATTCCTGTTTGGTAATGGAGGCAGGCTGTTAGTGAAATAATGCACTTGTGTGAGCACTGCACCCTCTCTGTCTTTTAATGCTTTTGTGCAGATAGTCTCGCAAGTAGTGGTAGAAATTCCAGTTTGTTTAAGCGAGTCAGATTATGTGGTTCAGCTTAACAATAAGAATGACTCTTTCAACCTCAACACGATTCATTGCCATTTTTCCTAAACCAAAGTTTGCAATAATATGAATGGTTTCTCTTTGCTAAGTATGGCTGAAACCATGTAATGAACAATTTTTCTCACCAGGATTACAAAAGTGGTCAAAAGTGCTGCATGGAGGGATGGCCATTGCATAATAGGGGAGAACTTGCTCTGAGACAGCACTGGGCAGAGCATTAATTTCTCACTGTACAAGATGGGATACTTCTTCACTGAGAAATGAGGCGCTAGCCAAACTGCATGAAGGTCATTAAGGGTTAGTGAAGTGCAGACAGCATGCACAGCAATCAGTTGTTATTCCAGGTTTGTGGAGATTACAGTTACCTCCTACCAGGTCCACAGATGTCATCATGAGAGTTGTACCTGAGCAGAGTCCAGTATTGCAGAAGTTGCAAAAGCACAACTATCACAGACTTACCTTCTTCCCGTAGAACCAGTTCAGGGAGAATCATCAGTACAGTTGAACTTATGAAATATATTAACTGAAAACAAAAAACACAACCCACGTGTATATATGTATATATATATATATATATATATACAGTCAGGTCCATAAATATTGGGACAGTGACACAGTTTTGGTAATTTTGCCTCTGTACACCACCACAGTGGATTTGAAATGAAGCAGTCAAGATGTGACTGAAGCGTAGACTTTCAGCTTTAATTCAAGGGGTTTAACAAAAATATTGCATTAACCGTTTAGGAATTACAGCCATTTTTTACAGAGTTCCTCCATTTTCACAGGCTCAAAAGTAATGGGACAATTGACTGATAAGCAGTTTCATGGCCAGCTGTGGCCTGTTTCCTCCTTATATCATGATAAATTAAGGAGATAAAAGGTCTGGAGTTGATTCCAAGTGGTGAATTTGCATTTGGTAGCTGTTCATGGGAACTCTCAATATGCCATCCAAAGAGGTGTTGATGCAAGTGAAGGAGGCCATTATTAGGCTGAAAAACCAAAACAGACCTATCAGACAGATAGCAGAAACTTTAGGAGGGCCAAATCAACAATTTGGTACATTCCTAAAAAGAAGGAATGCACTGGCGAGCTCAGCAACACCAAAAGGCCTGGAAGACCACAGAAAACAACTAAAGTGGATGATTGCAGAATTCTTTTCTTATTGAAGAACAACCCCTTCACAACATCTAGCCAAGTCAGGAACACTCTGGAGGAGGTAGGCATATCATTGTCAAAGTCTACAATCAAGAACCACCTTCATGAACATAAATACAGACGGTTTACCTCAAGATGCAAACCGCTGGTAACACTCAAGAACACAAAGGCCAGATTAGACTTTGCTAAAAAACCTCTAAAAAAAGCCTGACCAGTCCTGATGCAAGATTAACTTGTACCAGAATGATGGGAAGAAAAAAGTATGGAGAAGGAAAAGAAGGGCTCATGATCCAAAGCATACCACATCATCCGTCAAACATGTGGAGGCAGTGTTATGGCATGGGCATGTTTGGCTGCCAATGGAACTGGGTCACTGGGGTTTATTGATAATGTGACTGTTGATAGAAGCAGCAGGATGAATTCTGAAGTGTACAGAGCTATACTTTCTGCTCACATTCAGCCAAATGCTACAAAACTGATAGGACAGCGCTTCACAGTACAGATGGATAACAACCCAAAACATACTGTGAAAGCAGCCCAAGAGCTTGGAAATTAAATGTTCTTAAATGGCCGATTCAGTCACCCGACCTCAACCCAACTGAGCTGCTTTTCACTTACTGAAGACAAATCTGAAGGCAGAAAGACCCACAAACAAGCAGCAACTGAAGATGGATGCAGTAAAGACCTGGAAAATCATCTCAAGGGAGAAACCTCAGCATTTGGTGATGTCCATGGGGTCCAGGCTTCAGGTAGTCATTGACTGCAAAGGATTTACCTCCAAGTAATAAAAATAATCCTAATATTTATGATTATATTAGTTTGTCCCATTACTTTTGAGCCTGTGAAAATGGAGGAACTCTGTAAAAAATGGCTGTAATTCCTAAACGGTTAATGCAATATTTTTGTTAAACCCCTTGAATTAAAGCTGAAAGTCTACGCTTCAGTCTTCATCTTGACTGCTTCATTTCAAATCCACTGTGGTGGTGTACAGAGGCAAAATTACCAAAACTGTGTCACTGTCCCAATATTTATGGACCTGACTGTATATAATGTGTGTGTGTGTGTGTGTGTGTGAGATTGCTTGCTCTCATTTTCTTTATCTCACCGAGCTTTGAGCTAAAGCATGTGTGGGTGTGGGTATCAGTAGAGCAAAGCCAAAGCAGAATAGAATGCAGCAAGCAAGCTGGAAAGCTGAAATAGTATTTGCTTTAAAAGAAGTTTTAAATTATTGACTAACCACTGTGATTGTGGACGAGCAGGCTTAAAGAGCCTCTTGACTCCTTCCTCCTCTTCCACTACTCTTCCAATAAGCTCCCTCTTCTTTGTCAGGATGACACCCCAGGTGTGTGGCTGGCTGAAGAGTGAGTGGGTCTTCAAATCCAGGTACTTTAAACTGGAGATGTCCCGCTTGCAGCCTGTAGACTGCTGCCCAGGAGCCAGCTGTAGTATCAGGCTGTCATTGGAGCCATACTTAAGTGGGTCTGTCTGTTCCTAGATGGATTACCACTGGCAGTTCCCCCAGTAGTGTTGGAGGAATGGGACTGGCCATTCACCTTTGCCCAGAGGCTCCTTAATTCCTTCAGTGGTGGGCACAGGCCCACCACTGAAGCCTGATTCAAGATGGGAAGGGTTTTGGGAGATGAAGGTGAAGTATATACATAGTGAGGTGCACACATACCCCTTGGTGCCACTTGAAATTACATATATGGACCAAAAGCATAAAACAAAGGACCATTTCCCACTTTATTAATGACTGATCTCCAGGCCTACCTGGCCTACCTCTTGATGTTCTAAGTCTCCTCAGAACTTCCTTCACTTGAGAATCACTTGCTGCTTCTGCTGAGGATGGCCCCACATGGATAGCCTAAAGATTGATATGCAATTGCTGTGGCTGGGCTCATGTGGGTACCCTACAGATTGCCTTGAATGGCCTCACTTGGATTGAGTGAGTCCATTCAATCTTTAGGGTATATCCTTACCGGAAACAGATATACCCAAGTCTCACCCATTCTTCAGTGGATAACTTGACTTGGATACTTTAGGTTTAAAGCTAAAACTCTTCTATGATTATAAAACACACTCACTACTGTTTGATTTTGTAGTATACAGCTGTGAAAGAGTAATGACATATAATCACACTTTTAATGGGTTCCCTTTTGAGTCAGATTCCTCTCAAGGTTTCTCCCTCTGTCATCTTGGGAAGTTCTTTCTTGCAGTTGTTGCCTCTGACTTGCTTATTAGGGATCTAAATCTACATCTGCATTTCTGTAAAGCTGCTTTGTGACAATGCACATTGTTAAAAGCAGTATCTACATAAAATTGAATTGAATCGAACCCATGGCTATGCAACTTTTCTTCTTGGCTCATAACCCAATGGCCAGGCACCTGGGGTAGATAAAAAAAAAACTAGATTGGTTAAAGGCTTGTTTTTATTGGCCAGGCACTAGCCTCTCAACTGTGACAATTTGTACTAGTAGATAAAGTCCTTCTATTACTCCCCACCTCTAAGCTCAGAATTACTCACCAAGTGGCAAAGACTTTGTTAGGGACAATAATAATAAACAAGACTCAAGATAATAGAATCGAAACAGGTATTTCTTCAATAATCAACCCAGATCAAACCGGATTCATTAAAATCAGACAGCCACCAACGTGCGTAGACTCCTCAACCTGATACAATACACATCACATAAAAATTTAGAATCAGCAATAATAATACTTGACGTGGAGAAAGCCTTTGACAAAGTTTACTAGAAATTTCTACTTAACACACTTTATAAATTAGGTTTCGGCGAATCATTTGTTCGGTGGATAAAAATTCTCTACACATCTACAAAAAAAAAGTTATCACTAATGGACTAATGTCACAAAGTTTCACACGGCACAGTGACAACAGAAAAGGATGCCGAATCTCTCCATCCCTATTCACATTTTTATAGAACCATTAGCAGCAGCAGTAACACAAAATGTAAACATTAACAGGATCCAGACAGCAAACATGAAGCAAAAAATCAGTTTATATGCCGATGACAGTTTACTCTTCTTGCAAAAACCTACAGATTCAATAAAAGAAACTATCCACACAATCAAAAAATATTCCAAACTTTCCAATTACTCAATTAACTGGTCCAAATGCTCCCTCTCAACATGAAATGCCCTGAAACTACAGTACAATCTCTACCTATCACCATAAGCACTGACTACATCACTTATCTTGGTGTCAAAATCTCTGTCAAGCTGTCAGACCTGCATAAACTCAATTTTAACCCATTACTGAACATAATAATGATCTCCAATGCTGGATAAACCTTCCCCTTTCACTCATTCACTGAATAGCATCCATAAAAATGACGATACTACCCAAAATAAATTACTTATTTTCAATGATCCCTGCTAAACATCTCCCTTCCTGTTACAAATCACTAAATTTTATTGGAAAAACAAACCACCAAGAATGAAATTAACCACCTTACAAAGACCAACATATCATGGGACTTTGTGCCCCAAACTTTCAAAAATATTACCTCACTAACCAACTCAAATATACAATCAAATGGATAAAAACCAGTCAGACAAATGAGATATGGCTAGACACTGTACAGGCACTATGCAAAGAAATCAGAATCTCGGATCTACCATTCATCAGCACAGCTATCAAACACCACCCTTGCTTCAAAAGCACAACAATTGCAGCAACTTTAACAACTTGGAGGAAATTTTATAAAACTATATTCACCACTCCAACTAACCGAAAAAAAACTCCCATATGGCACAACCCCAACTTCACAAACAACGTGAAGATAGCAAACTTCTCCACATGGGTAGAAAAAGGCTTTATGCACCTTAAACATATACAGTGCCTTGCAAAACTATTCACCCCCTCTTGATGTTTTTCCTGTTTTGTTGCATTACAACCAGGAATTAAAATGGATTTTTTTGTACCATTTGATTCACGCAACATGCCTACCACTTTATAGGTGCAAAATATTTTTGAGAAAAACAATAATTAAGACAAAAAACAGAAATCTTGAGTGTGTATAAAGTATTCTAAGCCACCATTTGCTGCAATTACAGCTGCATGTCTCTTGGGATATGGTTCTATTAGCTTAGCACATCTAGTCACTGGGATTTTTGCCCATTCTTCAAGGCAAAACTGATCCAGCTCCTTCAAGTTAGATGGGTTGTGTTGGTGTACAGCAATATTCAAGTCATGCCAATGCCAAAGATTCTCAATTGGATTGAGGTCTAGGCTTTGACTAGACCATTCCAAGACATTTAAATACTGCCCTTTAAACCACTCCAGTGTAGCTTTAGCAGTACATTTAGGGTCATTGTCCTGCTGGAAGGTGAACCTCCATCCCAGTCTCAAATCTCTGGCAGACTGAAACAGAATTGCCCTTTAGTACCATTCTGCCACATGCTGTCTGGCGAACTCCAAATGTGTTTTCTTTTTTTTTCCTTTAAGCAATGGCTTTTTTTCTGGCTACTCTTCCATAAAGCCCCACTCTGTGGAGTTTACAGCTTAAAGTGGTTCTATGGACAGATACTCCCATCTCCACTGTGGATCTTTGCAGCTCCATCAGTGTTATCTTTGGTGTCTTTGTTGAATCTCTGATTAATGCCCTCTGTAGCACAAGGGTGTGGAGGAAGACTCGTGAGACAGGCGGAATTTTACCTGAGCTCTGTGCTCACATTTATTCAGTCAACGCTCTTCAGCACACTTTCAAAAACTCAACAAAGCCAAAACATCTCAAGAGACACAGGTCTGTCCCGGACTAGCAGCTTTCGCTCCATCAAGTTCAAGTTCATGCACAGTGGCGTGTGTGTGTGTGCATTTGTGCGTGTCTCTCTCTCTCTCTTTCTCTCTCGCCAGTTACAGGAGTCACTGAAAGCACAAAGAGACACAAATAAAACAGGTGAGAATCATCACTTGTTACCTGCCGGTTCGACCTGCCTCCTCTCCGTCAACAGCTGACTCTCGGCCATGCCCCCGCTGCCACACCCTCTTTGCCTGGTCTGTGAGTTTTGGTGAGTGGCCTTGTCTTGTCAGGTTTGTAGTGGTGCCATATTCTTTCCATTTTGTTATAATGGATTTAATGATGCTCTGTGGGATGTTCAAAGTTTTATAACCCAACCCTGATCTATACTTCTCTACAGCTTTGTCTCTGACCTGTTTGGAGAGCTCCTTGGTCTTCATGTTGCTTTCTTAGTGATGTTGCAGACTCAGTGGCCTTTCAGAACAGGTATATTTATACCTGCATATTTATGACATCATGTGACAGATCATGTGACACTTTGATTGCACACAGGTGGACCTTAATCAACTAATTATGTGACTTCTGAAGTTAATTGTTTGGCACAGATCTTATTTAGGGGTTTCATAGCAAAGGGGGTGAATACATATGCCCTCACACCTTTTCAGGTTTTAATTTTTTTAAACAAGGTATTTTTTTCATTCCACTTCAACAATTTGGACTATTTTGTTAGGTCTATTACATAAAATCCAAATAAAAATCCATTTTAATTCCAGGTTGTAATGCAACAAAACAGGAAAAAGGCCAAGGGGGGGTGAAATTTTGCAAGGCACTGTATGTCAAAACAACACCTTTACATGATTTCCATATCTAGCTGAGAAACATGGACTAGAAAATAAACATTTCTTTGAATTTCTACAAATCAGATCTAACATATTAGACCTCCCCCATTAGTATCAGAACTTCTGAATATCTCACCACCAACTAAAGTCTTATCCAAAATATATAAAATAATATCCAAATCCAGCTCTACTTACCATGTAAAAGGATTTTTGGCCACAAATCTTAAAGGACATGTCCTATATAGCTAATAACACTAGTCTGCACCTGATACAATACAAAATAATCCATAGAACTCACTACACAGGTCTTGGGATTTAAAAAAGGACTACAGGGAATCTAATATCTGCATATAGTGCACAAAAAACAAGCAAACAAACAAACAAAAAAAAACACACACACACAAAATACACGAAATAGATGATTACATACATGCCATATGGGACTGCACACCAGTTAAGCACTTCTAGAAACAAATCACTAAGGAAATATCTCATTTTCTAAATCACACCATCCCACACTCCCTTTCACTATGCTTACTTGGAGATACATCTGGGATCAACATCACAAAGGAAAATACAATAGTTCTTACAGTGCTAACCGTCACCAAGAAAATCATAATAACAAACTGGAAATCAAAGAATAACATTAATATTGCACACTGAAAAAACCTTGACTACATAACATTGGAAAAACTCTCTGCCTCATTCAAAAATAAAACTCCCAAATGTAACTTTATTTGGACACCACTGATCTCCTACCTACACCAGGGAATCACCATACAATAGCTAACAATATAGTCCCTATAGACAAACCACATAACCACATAACCATAAAGCCATACCACACATCTCAAGCATAATGCTCACAAACACATGCAAGTAAATTACACACACATAGAGGCAACATTCACAGAAATCAAACTTGGTGTTACACGTTAATTAACTCAATCGACATTCCAACAACTACTACTCTTTGCACTACTTGTAATTCGCAGTAGAGAGCTAGAGGAAATGGATGAGGTTGAAATAGCCTCAGAACTGATACAACAGGGTGTGACAAACATCAACGAATAACAATCAAAAAACAAGATCAAATTATTAAAACCAGCACCTATATCATGACTTTTGTTAGGTCACAACTGCCAGAAAAGATTCTAATAGGCTTCCAAAGAGTACCTGTTGATTTATATATACTGATATATAAGATTCTTCAACTGACAGAAATCTAGTCATGGATCAGCAAGCTGTAAAAACAAAGCTGTCTGCTGCAATTATGAAAAAGGACATGAATATATCTGCCAAAAACCACCAAAGTGTTGCAATAGTGCCTCCTCAAAAGACTGCCCTGTCTGGGTCAAAGAAAAAGAGATCCAGAGAATGAAATGTGTTAAGAAAGTTAGCTACCCCGAAGCACGCAAATTGGTTGAGGGCCTTCCTTCCTTTAAACTAGAGAGATCATTTGCATCCATAGTGAAGTCCACACAAACAGTTGAAAGCCAGACAGTAATAAATGTCCCCCTTCTACAAAAAACAAGAGAATACTCACTCAACCATACTCAAACCAATCCAGACCAGCCAGAATGAAAGGTCATAAAGAGCGCAATCTAATCTAATAGTCAGAGGAAAAAGAAATCAACCCTACAACAGCCAAATGGAAGCCAAGAAAACAGCCTGAACAAAACCGAATACCCAAAAGGTATTGAAATGGCAGAGACTGTGAGATGCAGCCGAAGCCTCTTACCCAAAAGCAGGAACAAGGTGTGAGTACATGTACTGCCCACCTGATGCAGAGTAATATTATTCAGTCGAACCGTCATGGTCTTAGACCCAGGTTTGCAGAATTGCAGCACTTAGCTGCTGTTTTTAACCCTCTTGCATTTTGTCTTCAGGAGACCCACCTGGTACCAAATAGCTCCAGTGTTTTGAAAAAATTTACAATGCTCAGTACTTATGGCCTAAAACACACAACGTCCCTATGGTGGTACAGCCATCTTAATAAGACATGATATCATCCATAGCCCCATTGCCATGGAGACCAACCTACCGGCAACAGCAATAGACTGAACACTCAACAAACCCATCACGCTGTGTGCTATCTATGTACCACCTGTGGCTCTGTGACATTACAAGGCCTGGAAGACCTCACAGGTCAGTTGAAATCCCCATATACCCTCATGGGTGATTTTAACAGCCACAGTCCACTATGGGGAAGCAGCCACTACAACATTAAAGGCAAGACTATAGAACTTTATCAGGAAAAAAGCTCTCTGTTTGCTAAATGACAATCAAATACCTATCTGCACCTAGGATTTGGGACATTCTCTGCAATTGATTTGATCGTATGTGAACCTTAATTATTGCTTGACTTCTCATGGCAAGTATGGGACAACCTGTGTGGGAGCAAGTATGGGACAACCTGTGTGGGAGCGATCCCCTTGACATTGGCAGACGAAGACATGCAACAGAGAGCACAAAGATGGCAGTTTAAAAAAGCTACCGGGCCTTCCTTTCAGACCCTGTGGCAGGAGAAATTTAAGACAGAGCATCAATATATCCAGGGCCCAATAAAGTGGTACATCCGTACTCTAATATCAGTCACAACCGAAATTATCCCAAAGACATCAGGAAAACCAAATCAAAGAGGTAATCCATGGTTTGATGAAAACTGTAAAAATGCTATTGATGCCCATAAAAAAGCAGAAAGGCTCTTTAACCGACACCCAACAACAGAGAATCTAACCAAGTTCAAAATATGTAGAGCACAGGCCTGAAGAGTCATCAGTGCAACAAAGAAACAAACTTGGAGACAATTTGTATCAAGCCTAACACTAAATACTCCAGCAAAGAAGGTTCGGAGTATGAAGTGGACTACAAATACAGCATATCAAACATCAAGGCACTCTACTTACTACAAAACATGAAATCGCAAACAAGCTAGCAGAGACATTCGAAAAGAACTCCTCAACACAAAACTGCCTCCCCAAATTGCAAGCAATACGTGTACAGCAAGAAAAGAAACAACTTGAGTTTTACTCAGACAATACAGAATCATATAACCAGCCCTTCTCAACGGAAGAACTCCTGAACTCCATAAAGAAGTCCCATTATACTGCCATTAGGCCAGACAAGATTCACTATTAAAAACTTAAATATAGTCAGGATACATACCACCCTCCTAGCTAGAAGCAGTAATTATACCATGCAGTAGCTGTCTTTTTTGAAGTTTTGAAGTTTTAAAGTCAAGCTAGGCTCTACTCTCTCAAGCTTTCACACACAGGAACTGGGAGTACCTCAGGGCAGCATTCTTTCTGTTATCTTTTTTTTGTATTAAAATCAACAGTTTTATGAATATGATTGGGTCTAATATATTATGCAGTCTTTATGTTGATGAGTCAATAATGTGTTTAAAATTAAAAAAAAAAAGTCTGTACACACTTCTGCATATTGTGATCTCTACATCATGAGCCACAGCTGTACATACATGGAGACCACATTAAGGTAGTAAAGGAGACAAAGCTTTTAGGACTTCTTTTAGACAGCAGACTGTCTTGTATTCCACATATGACATTCCTAAAGAAGAACAGATGCCTTAAGGTTTTAGATATTATAAAGGTGCTGACAGAAATAAAATGGGGCACAGACTATACATTACTGCTATGCCTATACAGGATGCTAGTCTGATCCTGATTGGATTATGGGAGTATATTCTATGGCTCTGCCAGAAAATCATGCATACAAATGCTGGACACTATGCACCATCAATGACTGCAACTTGCCTTGGGAGCATTTAGGACCTCTCCTGTTCAGAGCCTATATGTTGAAGCAAATGAACCCTCAGTAACAGATGTTTGAAACCAAGCTTAAGACAACTCAACAAAATCCAGCCTACTCTCCAGTTTTGTATGAGGCCAGACCGAAGTGCCTTTGGGCTTCGTGTAAGACCCCATTTAGAAAACCTGGACATTAACATTGACATCTTAACCCAGACACATTTCTGTTCTATTCCCCCGTGGGATCTAAAACAAACAGACATTTTTGTCTTAATATAAAAAGTCAATAACTCACCTAGTTATGTACCAGCAGCAGTTCCTCAACATAAGAAGCAGATTTCCTCATCACGTACCTATATACACAGATGGATCCAAAGTGGACAATCATTTATCTGCTGCACCAGCAGTTGGACAGCAGCACCATGGTATCTGCATTCCAGGAGATAGTTCTATCTTTACAGCCGAGGCCCACACTTTGCTTTAGCCCTGGAATACATTGAAAATGCACAACAACATAATTCTTTGATTTGTACAGATTCTAAATCCTGATTCTAAATCCTACAAGCCCTTGAATTCATGCAAACAGACCACTCCATAATAGGCTGCATGTTATTCAGAGTAGACCTTTTACAGAAATCAAACTACAACATTGTTTTTTGCTGGGTACTGGGTCATTGTGGGCTCTCTGGCAATGAACAGGCAGACATGGCTGCTAAAAAGGCTCTTGGAATGACAACTGGCGAGTGCCCTATCCCATCATCAGACCTCGAATAACACGTTTTTATTAATGGGTGAAGAGGCACCTTCATGTCAGTCATGTGGAACTCCCATTCCAAAACCATTGGCATAAAAAGTTATTTGGTCCCCTCTTAACTGCCTCCAATCTTCTGGGAAGCTTTCCACTAGATTTTGGAGCGTGGCTGTGGAGATTTGTGTTCATTCAGCTACAAGAGCGCTGTATGTACAAATTCACTATTTCACTATGTATTCTTCTATAACTATATTTAACTGTAATTATGCCATTATTTGTTGTATTGTGTTTCTCTTGAATATCTACTAATAGAATAGTGTGTTTGATTTGTGTGTCTACTATGTTACATGTTTTACATGTATGCTGTTGCCAAGGCAAACTTCTTGAATATGTAACAAACCTGATGAAGAAACTGCTTCTGTTGTTAAATTAGTTCACCAGTCCAGTGGCTCTGTTGTTAAATAACTCTGTAGGATGTGTAATAATTGTCTGCAGATTATTTTCCCACAGCGCAAGCAATAGGCCTCATGTGATACTCTGTCTATATTAAAAAGACATCCAGTACTATCAGACTTTTAATAAATCCTGTCTGGTATGTGCTGGGTATAGAGTGTAATTTTTTCATGATGATGGAAGGCAGTGGAGGTTGCCTCTAAATTATGATACTCTATTCACCAGGCTGGCTTTGTCAGTATGAAGCATTGTTAGTCCAGAGAGGACAAAGGGTTCCACACAGATCTGATGCACAGTACTTTATAGTGTACTTAACTGTACAGCTATGTGTGTGTGTGTCTGTGTGTATGTGTGTGTGTGGTGTGTGTGTGTGTGTGTGTGTGTGCTGTGTGGGGGGGGGGGGGGGTGTAATTCAGGTATCCTATCACTTCCTTCCACAAAAAAAAGCACTAGATTGAAATTCCTAAATATCCGGGGGCTTCCTTGCATACACATGTAAATCTGACCTTACCAACTTTCTAAGACTTCCCTCACAAATGTATTCTATTAAAAGACAGCTAAGCAGCCATAATGCGCACTTACTGAGGTTAATTATCCCTTTACACTTAAAGAGAGAAATCCTTTTAGTGTACAGACAGAGAGCTCCTTTGAGAGCAGCCCGGACCAGTTCTAAATACCAGAACGAAGGACGTGTGAGATGTAACTCTAATACAGAGGACCACTTTCTCCCATTATCACAACTCTAACCTCTGTTCAGCTTGAGAGGGGCCTGTTCTATTTTACCACAGGCGCCCAAACAAATCCAGGAAACGTAAAACCCAGATGGGTAGACTTCCTGTCTTGTCTGGAGACAGCCCATTCACTTCTGGCATTCATTCGGCCTGATAAAAGGCAAAAAGACCCAACGGATTGAATGACCACAACGGCAATCCTGGTACAGACATATAAGCGTATTAGTCTTAGAAGCAGGAGTGTGTGGAAAGTGCCGTCTGTTTCTAGTGTGTATGGAATCTCCGCTTTTTCCAATAATATTACACATGCCAATCCTTATTTGTTGGTGATACCTTTTTCATTAAATGTACAGTTATCAGAATATGCCACAGTTGATGTCTGATTAACTCTTAACCACATATTCATGTTATTTGTTTGTGCTCGTTTGGTTTTTGAGATATTATAACTGATATATATTTAAATTTAAGTTTATGACATGTGAGTGATATTCAGTGCATAAACTTGAATCTAAATCTAAATAAATTAGTGTTACTCGTTTGTCAAATAACATTGATTATCTCATTACCAAGGGTCAAATTGAGATGGCTAGATGATGGTCAGAGCATCTCCAAAACTGCAGGTCTTGTGGGGTGTTCCCGGTATGCAGTGGTTAGTACCTACCAAAAGTGGTCCAAGGAAGGACAACTGGTGAACCAGTGACAGGGTCATGGGCTCCCAAGACTCACTGATGCACGTGGGGGGTGAAGGCTAGTCTGTCTGGTCCGATCCTACAGAAGAGCTACTGTAGCACAAACTGCTGAAAAAGTTAATGCTGCTCTGATAGAAAGGAGTCAGAACACACAGTGCAGCTTGCTGTGTATGGAGCTGCGTAGCTGCAGAGCGGTCAGAGAGCCCATGCTGACCCTGTCCACCACCACAAGCTCCTACAATGGGTATGTAAGCATCAGAACTGGGTCATGGAACAATGGAAGAAGGTGGACTGGTCTGATGAATCACTTTTTCTTTTACATCATGTGGATGGCCGGGTGTGTGCGCGTCGCTTACCTGGGGAAGAGATGGCACCAGGATGCACTATGGGAAGAAGGCAAGCCGGTGGAGGCAGTGTGATGCTCTGGACAATGTTCTGCTGAGAAACCTCGGGTCCTGGCATTCATGTGGATGTTACTTTGACACGTACCACCTACCTAAACATTGTTGTAGACCAAGTACACACCTTCATGACAACAGTATTCCCTAATGGCAGTGGCTCCCTGCCACACTGCAGAAACTGTTCAGGAATGGTTTGAGGAACATGACAAAGAGTTCAAGGTGTTGACTTGGCCTCCAATTCCCCAGATCTCAATCCGATCGAGCATCTGTGGGATGTGCTGGACAAACAAGTCCGATCCATGGAGGCCCCACCTCGCAACTTACAGGACTTTAAGGATCTGCTGCTAACGTCTTGGTGCCAGAAACCACACACACCTTCAGAGGTCTTGTGGAGTCCATGCTTTGAGAGGGATCAGAGCTGTGGCACGGGGGGACCTACACAATATTAGGCAGGTGGTTTTAATATTATGGCCGCATTTTGTATGTATATATATGGGGTGTCCCAAAAAGAGGAAAAAAGTACTTTTAGCAAAATATTTTTTTCAGATAGCCTTGAATGCCTTTGACAGAAGAAGAACGTATTGAAATCATTCTCATAACTGGATTGAGAAGCTGTTGCAAGATTGCGATGGACATTACCAGAAATATGGTAAGCACATCACACACGACACTGTTGCTAAACTTATTAACAAATTCAAAAAGGAAGTGGAAGTGTTGCGGACAAACCATGAAGTGGACGTCCACGAATATCCACTGACGAAGGCACAACCGATGTGATGCTAGCAAACACAGTCCCCTATGTATGGAAACTTTTGGGCCACCCTGTGTGTGTGTGTATGTGATATATATATATATATCACATACACACACACACACACATATATATATATATACAGTGAAAACAATATTAAAATAAACTCTGGTTTGCTTATAAATACATCTCTTAAATAAACAAAAGTATTTTGTGAATATTTAAACCCCCAAATGCTTTATTAGTCACATAAGCATTCATTCACTGCCAGCTGGTCTTGTACACAGCACTGGCTTTGTTTCACAGAACTATCTTCATAGGCAGGGATTAAATATTAAGTTATGGTTTTTCCAATGAATGCTCTTTTAAGCCATGAGTCAGTGGTCCTCTTAAACATTACTTTCAAAGAAAGCTGGAACTTCCTGTGGACAGATCCCCTACACTTTCCAAAGTAGTGATCTACAATGTCCACATCGGTGGCCTGGAACCTTATCTTTGGCAATTTGTCAATGAGAGGCAAAAACAAGTCCCATTTCCCCAACACCAACCTTCTTAAAGAGTAAAAATTCCACTAATCTGCTGCCAGGTTGCTATTGCTTTACAGCCTAATTAGATTAGCATTTCTCTCCAAAAAAGCTGCCCTCAGTGACCCAGGGAATCCCCCCATTAAGTGTGTTTTCCCCCAGTGTGATGCAGGAAAAACTAGACCCGAGAGACTGGACACATTCACAGTGCCCAGGTTCAGGCCTGCTGTTCAAAGTTTGCCGTCATCAACCTCACGAAACAGCTCAGTGCGCAGCCATGACCTTGGTACCTGGCACCAGCTCAACACTACCTCAGCGTGTGTAACGTAGATACTGAACTTTCCACGGGGGGGGGGGACTTCTTTGGGAACTTATTTTGTGTGGGGTGAATCAGTGGTATAAGATTTAATGTTAAATATGTTGCAGATAACAAAAGGTTTAGTGTGAGGCAACAATTTGCCCATGGGGAGGGATAATGAAAAAACCTTTAAGGAAAATGCAGGAAAGTAAGCGATATAGGAATCCTTACATTAAGCCACACAATTAATGTAATTCAAGCTGATGCTGTTTTTTTCTCTATCCTCTTCTTTCACAATAAGGGGTCTCTCCTCCCACATTCCCAGTGTTCTTTGGATGCATATAAAAAGCCTGGGCATCTCATGACTCCTCAGCAGCAGTGAAAGTGCAATATTAAGCCCTGTACTGTACGTTACAGCATACGAGAAAGACCATAACCTCCAAACATGCTGACCAGGTAATAAGATATTCTTGTGTGATTGTATTGTTGTATTGTATATTATGCTGTCATGAACCCTAAGATTATTCATTTTGAATTGTTTGTGATTACTGTTTGTCATAACCCTTGTGATTGACTTCATATGCTTTATTTATTTCTTCATCATGTGCCATGGAGATATTAAGGATCCATTATGGATCCATATGGATCCATTCTGTTTTGACTGATGGTTATACTGGCAGTATAGCATGTGTATAGTATAGGCAAATATACATAACTATAGTACTAGAGAGTTTACCTAAAATGGGATGCTGTGGGATATTGTAATGAAACTCTACATAATAACTTTCTATATTATGCATTGACTGTGTGAATGAAGACCAATGAATACTATGTTCTTTACAAACCAATTCTTCTCTAATGCTGATAGACATAAGGCATAATTAAATCGTGTATTACACTGTCAATCATGAATTAACTTATTCAGTGTGCCTTCTGAATCTTAGTTAATAATTAAAAACACATTCACATCCTGCTGGAGAGAGTGAGTTGTGTCAACACTGCAAAAGTGTATGTTTCTGATTCTGAGCATGTTTGTCCATAAATGTATCCCTCCAGTCCAGCATGGAAGAATAATATTAATGATAATGTCAGTTCAGAATTTTAGAGTATTGCACCAAATGACATTGTCAGTTTGAATATCATTTCCTCTCAGAATACATCATAACTTTGTTCTATTTTAATAATCCAGGAATATTATCATCTTCTGCACACTAGCAGTGCTGCTGGCTGAAGCAGACCTAGATGCAGGTGAGTGTTTAGTAAAAATGATAGAAGAGGCTGTGCATGTTCAAATAATAAACATAGCACACTGTAAAACTGTAGCTAACCACTTTATTTTTAGTTGTATTTTTAAAATGACTTTAATTCAGCTCTCAGTTACCATTGTATACTGCAAACTAAAACTAAACTATAAGTAAACAAACAAACAAAAAAAAAAAAAACAGAAAAGCAAAACAAAACAAAAAACTATAACTAAAAACTGTTTGATGTTGTATGGAAATTTTCTAAAATACAACAAAATGACAAAGCATAATAATTATGTGTAATGCATTGTACATTTGCTGAAATGTATAGGAGATGTGCTAAAAGTTCAGTGTTGTACACAGTTTCCAGTGAAACAGATTGTTTTGGACAAAAGTGTATATCTAGCCTATGCTAATTGGAATTTCATGTAAATATTTTCTTTCTTTCTTTCTTTCTTTTTAAGTTAATGGAGGTCTTCAAGCCATGTCTACAGGAACAGGTTTGTCTGTGAGAAACATATTATAGGTGTAGTGAAAAATATAATGAAAAATATAAATATAAATGAAGTATATTCTATTCCAGTGTAGCATTAGTGTAAAATTGATCCACTTTTAACAGATCAGGACTCCACCTCTGATGAGGCTCCAACTGGTGAGTCTACAAACCCACTAGTGCTTTGGAAGCATGTCACAGTCTGCAGTGTATTTATCTTTGTGAATCTCAGTTATGTCCTTTATGATTATCTTCACAGAAAGCATGAACTCTGTGTCACCTGACCAGCCCAACGGTGAGGTGGTTGTATTGTGCTGTGAAGTTACTGGATCTTGTATGAGCTGAGTTTATGTAAACTGAGTTTATGTAAACTTTATGTAAACTTTGGAAGCAACGCTTGGAGTTTTGTTTAATTTACATTTACACTGTTGATGAAAATTTTTTACCTCACAGTTGGTGGACTGTTTGAAATTGTAGTTGTAGTTTACATACAAAATCAACAAAAACATTTATAATTAAAGTATCTGGATATTAACACGTGAATATATGCACGGAATCAAAATGTATATACTTATTCCAGGAAAGAGATGATAAATGATAAACAGAAGAATACACATTCTGCTGTTAGATGCTGTTAAATCTTTTGCTACTGAACTGAAACTCCTGAAATGTAGTAGCAGTAGTAGTAGTAGTAGACTGCCATCTAGTGGTAAATGTGATACTCTAGTCTAGTTTTACCATATTTATAATAATTAGAATATCTAAAGATATTCCATGTTTCACCTTTCACATCAATGTGTGACTGTTACAGCTATTTCCTGCTTCATCTATATATGCTATATATGCATCATCTAATTCGCTGTTTGTCTGTAATGCTTTGCACAATGTATAATCTCGTATATACATATATATATATATAAAACAGGGTAACTTTAGTACATTTGGGAATTCATGTCATTTTCAAATCATAATTAACTATATGTTCCAAAACAATATTTTAGCTTTTTTATGTTAATTTTTTTATGGCAGTTTTATGAGGACCGTACCATACAACCCAGAAAATGCCATGTAGAAAACATTTTAATTTTTCTTTGATCTACAGGTGAGCTACAACATTATAACGGAGCCACAGCTGGTAAGAATAAGCACAGCTGTTTTGCCCTTTTGAAAGTGATGTGGATTCAATATTAATATGTTAATATCAGACTGGTTAATATAACAATTTCCCTTGAAGATGCAAGCAGCACAAGTGCAGAAGCAGGTCAGGCTGCTGGTAAGTAACAAATATGTTTTTTTTTTTAAAAAAAATTCACAAGCCAATCACTGAATGACAGACCACAGGAGAATGTAATTCTGAATTAAAAAATGTGAAATTAAACACAAATCCTATGGTTCTATCACTGCTTTAAGGGCCTCAAGTCAATGATGTGACAACAGCTGGTGAGTTGATTTTGAAATTTATGTTTAACTTAAATCAGCATTTATGAGAATATAGAAGACTACTACATTTGTCACACTGTGAATGAAAGAAGAAAAAAATAAGACTTTTCTGGGAGGTGTACTGTTTCCTTTGTATTTCAGGAGTAGGATGAACTAGGAGTAAAGAGGGCTTATATTATTAGACCTAACTTATGCACTGACAACCTTCTTGTATGCACTATACTGGAAAATAAGAATCATTTCTTGTTTTGCAGATGGAACAAAATCCAGCACTGAAGAACAAGATGGTAATTTTCTCTTTCTAAAATGGCCAAAATTCTTAGGGATATGAGCAAACATCATTTTTACATTGACTCTGTGTTTTTGTGTAATCTAATCAAAATCTCTAAAATCATCAGAGAATGAGAGTCCAGAGTCAGAAGAAGTGGTGAAGGCAGCTCCAGTGCAGCGCGCTACTAAATCACAAACTGCAAACCAACGCAAGCGCAGTAAGCCTGTTGTGGCCTCCAAGAAGAGGATGAGACCCCTTCGCCCCTGAAAAAAGGCTGTGAAGTAAGCACAGACAGGACTACGATAAGAGGAAAGAAAGAAGAAATCTTGTATTAAGTGGCATTTTGTTTTGTTGCTTTATTTTGTTTTGTTGCTTTACTTCAATAACCAAGAATTAGATGTGATTCTGTTGTGACGTACTGTACTGAATGTTTGTTTGTTTGCTTGTGGTTTTATTTGTTGTGAAACTAGCATTTAGCACAGATTTTACAGTCTCAAGGGTGTTTCTCGATTAAATCACTCTTCAAATACGGGGACAAAGCTTGTCAGTCAGGGCTTACTTCATAAACAAGACAGCCAACATCATCTCAGATTACAGTCAGGCTAGACTTGGTAGAGGTCCATTTCTGATTGGAATATAAAATTCTAGGTGTTAATTCAACATTTATCATCAGGAAAATACTAAATATCTCTCAGAAGCCCAGGCTTGATTATGCTTTTTTTTTCCACTGGTGCTGGTTACCTGAATACTGTGTGTTCAGTCTAGCCATAGCTTTTTAGGGAACAGTAGTTAAAATGTTTTTTACAACAGAAAAACTGCAAAACCTTGCTTTCAACACAAACTCAGTGTTTAAAGTGTTTCTTTCTTTTGTCATTGATCCCATTTTTATAAGAAACAGTATTTATCATTATTAAATATAATTTTCCAATATCAAAATCATGAATGTGTTATTCATAAATAATTCTTTCTGTATATTGTATGACCAAATAAACTTCGAAGCAAATAAGACTTAAGAAATGCAGACTTTGTCCTTAATCAGTGTGTGTACATATTTATATAACATTTATCTATGAGTGTTTCAACAACAACAACAACAACAACAATAATAATAATAATAATAATAATAAACATTAACTTAGACTTTTTCATTTTTTAAAATTTACCAATCTAAAGTGTAGCCTGAAAAACAAAAATAAATATGGCTTTCGGATTTCAGCATCCTAAAAAAATCATATCTGGAGACCAGCTGGCCTCAAAGTTGTCACTAATTACACAATCTACTTCCTGTTCAAAAATAACATGGAAATTATAATGCACCAAGTGACAAGTTTGGGGCCTCTGCTGACTAGAAAATGTCTCCTTTTACACCACCTAACTGTTGAAGTGCATTAGCTCCGCTCCACTGTCCATGAAGGCTGGAAAAAAAGTCTGTGATTGTATAGTATTGTGTCAGATATCACACTCTATACCTTTCTCTCCGACAATATATGCCAGTGTCTCACTGCCATCACTATTCTGGGCTGGTAAAGGTCAGGCCTTTCTCTTGTGTTGAAGTGGATAGTCTCAAGGCCTCTCCTCTGACTCCCCTGAGACGAGCACAGCTCTCTAAACCACACATTCTGCAGTGAATGAGTTTCTAGCTTGTGGTGGGTCTGTTTTTTCCATTTTATTGTCAGAAGGTTAAAATGCCAAACCCACACAGTGTATTAACACATTGGCGACAGTTCTGTACATGTGCATGCATGACCCCAAAACCAGGCATAAATAACACTACTACTTTTAGTTCCATCTTTTCCAAGGTAGCCCTGGTGTTGGTAAACAAATTTTTTTTGATTGACGTACATTCAAAACATTATGTGTATATAAGATTTAACTGTTTTTTTTATTATTAGCAACACACAGATGTTAGCCATAGTGACTAAGCCAGCAACACAAGCTGGATTACAATCACATAACAAAACTGCTGAGAATATTAATAATATTTTGCAGGATGCTATGCAGAAAAGAATACACCATCTATACGATCACAAGATACCAATAGTAATCGTCAAGTACAATAAAATACAATGTAAACACTTACAAGGCCTGCAGACATTTGGACATAGGATTATAGACAGAAGATTATATTATATTAATAGCATATATGCCTTCAATAGCATATTATTGATAGCATATATGGTATGCTACTTTCTTTGTGAGACATGGTAGCAATTACATGTATGGCTCTCAGATAACCTGGCATAGACGTCTTAACTGATTATATACGGCAAAGGTAGAAAGAATTTTGAAGGAGTAAACCATTTTAACTTATTCAGATCTAACCAAAAAGATTAAAACAACATGGAAATTGTTTCACCTCACAGCAGGCCAGTGACCCAAATCAAATAAATCCAAGCATGTAGTTATTACCGTGCCAACAATATAAGAGAAAAAAAACCCATAGAAGCATATAGGAATTGAAATTGACTCCTTGGTTCACCATATAATGATATCTTCAAGTCACAGACATCAGGGAACTAATTACAAACTATTAAGGATTTACGATCAAAACATAAAAATTATTAAAAATGTTAATGTCTAATTCCGTAAGATCCCCTGAAATGATGATAAAAGCAGTGTGATTTTATATTTCTATATTGTTCACCCAATACAGACGTGAATTTGAGCTTCTGCACTTTTACCTCATAGTTGTTATGTTGCTTCAAATTCAGCGTGCTGGAGCACCGAGCCAAAACAACAACAGTCAGCTTTGTCCTTTTCAATTACATTTGGACTGCAGTGATACACCTGAATAGAACATGAAATAAACCATTCTCACACAACTCATTCAAATAAGTCTATCTGAAACAATAAAGTGAATACCATGTGGCTCTGACTACTGACTCCATCGAAAAGCAAGTGCAAGAGCTCTACCCTGAAGTGAATGGTCCTGACAAACAAAGGCATTTTGTTTTACAGTGAGCATCAGCTTCACCGCTCAATTTGTTAATAATAAACTCCATCATCCATTTAAACACTATGATTATACAAATTATTCCAATTTCATTTCATTCCAATTCCATCATTTTCTGTGACGAATCTCTCAACTGGGGTCAAAATTTTTTTTTAAATATAACCTTCTTCATTCACCAACTCGATTCTCATCACTGTCCCCTGGTGGCAATGCTAAGTGTTACAGCTATTGTTTGATTTCATGTAAAATATCACAGTATTTAATATTCCTTCAGCCTAAATTACAACAGTTATTATTTTTGCTGTGTCAAGTGAAATAATGTTTATAGTTAGGCACTGCCTTGGTCAGGAAAGCTGTTTTCCACTATGTAACTCTGCCCACACAAAACAGAGGTCGATGTCATGGAGAGACAGATTTGTCTGACAGCTCAGCACAAACAACCTATTTGCTATACCATGCCAAGAGGCATTCTTACATTTCAAACATGGTTGCCATTGACTCTTATAAAAGAGTAGTTAGAATAGAAGCTGACACAACATATGCAAAACACACATTTTACTTCGCCAAGGCAGAACAAAGGCAATAAACAAAAACAAAGAACCATGTATGACTAATCAGCAACTAATCATGACTCATCAGCAAATTTTACTTATGTATGAATCTTACTGGAATAGTAATAGGTTCCTGAATTAATACAAAGTGAACACAGTACTTCCTTCCTACTTCCTACAGTAATGCTGTAGGAAGGTGATTAAAGTTGATAAATGTCTTTTAATCTGTTAAATTTCTTCTTTCTTGGAGTTTCCTTACTTGGGTAAATAAGGGAAAACAATGCCATTTGTAGGTCAGTAGCTGGGCTTTTGCTGACAAGCCCAGACTTTCAATGAAAGGCAGCCCCATCTTCCACAAAGATGTCCAGTAAATTTTGGCTCATACAATAGAACAGAAGTGCAGTTGCTCGGTCCTTGGTTCCTTAAACAAACTTATTCTACATCCAGCCAATCTCCAGCTGGCTTTCTGTTGGCATGTTTGGGCTCTTATTGTGTAAGAAATTAGTTAAGCCAAAGAACCCAGAACACAAGCAGGCTCTGAGGATTTTGAAGCAGAAGAAAGAATATGTTTATACCTTTTCATTACGTTTAAATGTTCTTTTCTGTGGATTTTGATATCCAGTTTGACTGAAATGTATCTGGTTATCATTTATGATAGGCTAGTTTAACATATTAAGCCATTATTTTTCATAACTGTTCTTATTCTATGGTTTTTGCTTATTATCTACAAACGTTAAGCTGGTTAGAATTCTTCATGTAAAACAACAGTGGTCGCTGTTTAACACATGCTCTTATAAGAATGGAAACTGATGCCGAATGCCCTAAAACCCTGTATGTCAGCAATTTACACTGGAAAACATATCTGCTAAATGTGTGAAACCTGACCTTAGTGGTTGTTCTTATGTCACATTGCAAAATGTATAAAATGCTTCCCAGAGCCTGCTGTAGCAGTTATTGCATGCAGTCTTTTTAGTTGGGAAACATGCACTCAGAATAACAATTGTAAGGATAAGCTCTGGTGAATGAAATGAATAATTAATTTATTCATAATAATTGTCATATTTATTGGCCAAAATTAATTATGTTGCATATGTGGTCATTTGTTTTAATAAATATTCAACAAATTAATGAACCATAATCAAGCTGTTTTGTTTCTGTATATGTAGTGGAAGCACATTGCTATCTCCATTGCAGGGCACAATCACACAAACACTTCAGACAATTTGGAAATGCCAGTCAGCCTACAATGCATGTCTTGGAACTGGAGGAGAAAACCAGAAAACCCCCAAAGCATGGGGAGAACAGGGAGAAGGCAGAAACCCAACTCCATGGCACCCGAGGTACAAGGCAACAGTGCTAACCACTGAGCCACCGTGCCCACCTATATGTATGTGTATATGTATGTATTTATGTATATATATATTATTATTATCATTATCATTATCATTATTATTATTATTATTATTATTATTATAGATATTGTCTCTCTCTCTCATCATGCAAAACACTTCTGTATAGTTCATGTCAGATTCTTCTTGAGAGGGAACTCTTGAGACAAGGTTTTTTAATAGCATCTAGACAAGCGACTTTAAACACAAACACTTTAAGACCAAAAAAATCAAAGCTGGGAAATGTGGATTGAAGAAGGAAATAGGATTTTTGAATTAGCTGCCAAATATAATGCAATGTAAACATAAAAGCAAGAGACCATTTAAAAATGAAAAATAAAAAGACTAATATAACGGTATATGAATGAGTCATATATCATTATATTAATGCATTTCATATATAAGATGTCACGCATTGAAATAAATATCTAATAGGAGTTTGGTTTAATTTAACAATATGCTTTCTTTATTCAGAAGCGCATGAAATGGCACTTCATCCATCATGCCCTATTATTGTGCTGATAGTTACTCATGCACAACTTAATGTGGTCATGATATACTAAATCTACATCGTGTAAATATTAAAGATACTAAATCTGCATCAGTACATCTACATCATTTACATCAATCTACTTCAACTTAATGAGGCCATGTGATACTAAATCTACGTCATGGAACCGTAATGTGTGTATGGGATATAAGCAAAAAAAAAAAAAACAAAAAAAAAAAACTGTGGACTTTAAAGTGACAATGCTAATAATTAATGAATGTCATATTTATGCATATTATGTTGGAGTATTTATATATAAAAAGGTTAATATGTATATTAAGTTAGGATATGGGTCACTTCATGAAAATTGCAGCCATTCAGATGTATATAAATCACTGGCAATAAAATTTAACATTGCAATGAATTTTGTTAAATATCATAATTAACACCCTGAGATATACAGAAGATAATTTCAATGTCAATTAGTGTCAGAAATTGTGACATTCCTTACCTTACCTAATGAAATAATAATATTTTTTTGTTTTAATTCCTAACTTTTCTGGTAATAAAAGTTTTCCTATTTTAGTACAAAGGCTCCTTAATAGTTATCTATGGGAATGGTTGTTCAGGGTCACAGCCCAATTTTAGGTGCGAGGTCTTTTAAAAGTCGTTGCAATTGTAACTGTTATGTTCAAACTGTTTTAATAAAAACATGGTTTCCATTAGTAATAACAATATTTTGCCTGTCAGTCAGTCAAGCACAATTTATGGTATTTAAAAAACACATGAAAATGACCAGAATTTAGGATTATAGATAAAATCAATATTTTAAAGTTTGTAGTCTTATCATGTCCTGTTTTGGGTATGTTGCGCTCGAAACAGCCAAGCCTTTTTCCCAAGCTCGAATTTCCCACCGGACCCCACATTCAGGCATGACGTGTATCACCCAAGAGTGATACAGATCTCCTACGATACACATCTCCTACGATACACATCTCCTACGATACAGATCTCCTACGATACACATCTCCTACGATACACATCTCCTTACAGACCTACTATAATCATTCAACATGGCAGATCCCAAGCATGTTGACAATCTGTGAGGTTTGTGTCCAGGTAAGTGAAGGGTATAGTGAAGTCACTCAGGTAAACATATATTGCAACTACATTATAATAAAAACTACAATACCTGATCTGGTCTTACCTTAACTTCCCAGTGATGTTTTGTGCATGTGGAGATGCTTTTCTGCTCACCACGGTTGTAAAGAGTGATTATTTGAGTTACTATTTCCTTCCTGGCAGATTGAACCAATCTGGTCATTCTCCTGTGTTCTCTCTCATCAACAAGACGTTTCCACCCACAGAAAAGTGTTGTTCACATAGAGTGTTGTTCACTCAATGTGTTTTTCTATTTGTTTTTTTTTTTTGCACCTTTCTGTGTAAACTCTAGAGATTGTTGTGTGTGAAAATCCCAGGAGATCAGCAGTTTCTGAAATACTCAAACCAGCTGGTATCAACATCCATGCCACAGTTAAAGTCACAGAGATCCCACCTTTTCTTCATTCTGATGTTTGATGTGAACATAAACTGAAGCTCTTGACCTGCATCTGCTTGATTTTATGCATTGCGCTGCTGCCACGTGATTAGCTGATAACTGAATGAATGTGCAGGTGTACAGGTGTTCCTAATAAAGTGGACGGTTAGTGTAGTTATCATAGGAGACTCTGGCCCTGCTTCAATAAAGTGCTAATATATGTATGCAATAGGACAAATATTGTGCACAAAAAGTGGTGCTGTGAGTGATTTACAAAGAATAACTGTGTATATTACTTACAGTGGATATAGAAAATCTACACACTCCTGTTAAAATGGCAGATTTTTATGATGTAAAAAAATGAAACCAAGATAAATCATGTCAGAACTTTTTCTCATCCTCAATGTGAAATTACAGCGTACAAAAATTAAGTGAAAAACAATCAGAAACATTTTAGGGAAAAATAGGGAAAATAAAAAACTTACAATAACCTCTCATATTCTTCTCCTGTCTGGGCTGTGGGTTAGGGCGGCAAGACAGAAGCGCTTTCTCACAAAAAACCATCCAAGCTCAACTAAATCACCCCAAGCGATGTGGCAAAATGTGTTATGGTTTGATGAGGTATAATAAGGTATAATGAGGTATAATGTGTAGACTTTTTATATCCACTGTAATGTGAAAAGTAGTGGTATAGAGATAAAGAATTTCCATGATTTGTGTTCTGGCCTTTAGGGTGTGATATGGGAAATACCATTCTGTACTATATTCTCACTTTTCCACAAACAAATTTTTTAATATGTGGCATATTTATCAAAACTACCTGAATTTTACACTTGTGGAAGACTCCCATCATCCCTGACCACCCAGATGGCAGAATAGCAGATTCATTCATCTTCAGTAACCGCTTTATTGTGATTAGGGTTACAACAGGAATTGTTAATGCAGAGTGAGAGGCAGTAATACTATACTATAAGTAAACTATAAATGGTTAAAAAGCATGACATGTCATTCAATAATAATTGCAATAATTGGAAAAATGCTGTGATTTAAGAGAAATGAAACCTTTTCCAATAACAGCACATCCCAAAGGGTTTCATTATTGAACCCCAAAGGGTTCAGTACAGCCTGTCACATTGTATTCTTTACGTGTGAGGCCTTGAATTAATTAGATTTGTGCTCTAGTCTAAGGAAAAAAAACTTGAACAAGTAACTTACAATTCAGGTGATATAAGTCTCCTCTATGCAGTTATGTCTATGGATAGACATTATTTGTTAGAATGGAGTTGTGATATACAGTGTGAAGGCATTGCCATCTACAGAATGATTGTAGGAGGCCTCAAACAGACAAAGTTGGCAGAAATGTATTAAACTGTGAATCTGAAACAGCGAAATCAGCATGAATAAAGTAGCTAAATCTTGAGCAAGAATTTTGGTCATGATTAGTTATTTAGTATCCCATATCCAAATTATACTAATCTGTGATAATCTTACTACATGTGCAAGAGAAAAGAAAACTTTTACTGGCTTCTCCAGGCTTATGGGCCATTTGTATTTCCATTTGTTTACAGCTGATGTTTCAACTTGAGTTATACAGTGTTTAAACTTGCAGACCTACTGCAGCAGCAGGCAGCGGTCAGATTCTAAACTTTTTGAAAGTTCTGCCGGTCACTGACCACAGAAGTGAAAATCTCACTCAGTTACTAAACTTTTACTGAGTGATTTTACTGAGTGAGGATTTATTCAACTTCATTGGATAGTAAATACAGACATTTGCACATCATATTTTCTAACCCATGATGGGAAACTGTAGACAAAAGAAATAAAGCTTCCTTCTTTTCCTCGTGAGTTGTGAGTTGCACCCAGTGTGAATAGAAAAGCACTGTAGAGTGGTTCTGGCTTGCAGAGTGTTTCCGTGCCATGGGTCTTCTGGAGCAATATGGACTTTTGACTATAATGGTATGCAAAAAACACAGTGTAACTCACAGATGAGTCTATGTAAAAATGCCACTGATCAGTCATTCTTAATTAGATTTAATTTCTGTTTTATTGTATTAAATTCATTGACCTACTCTCGCCATATTATCTCATGGTTTCAACACACATGCAGCAACATAGCTCTCAACACAAATGTGGCTTATGTATCACTGCATTTTTAAAGGCTAGTTAATGGATAAGCTGCACTCTTGCTCACAGTTAGTGATGTGTCTTGGTCTTCCATAAGGCCTTTTTGTCCCCAAAAATGTTCCAACCCATTGGAAATCAAAGCGTAATTGGTTGACTTCACCATCGGCTGAACATAACCGAGCATGTGTGAGTGGGCACGGTGCCAATACATGTAACCTTCTTGTATGAATAAAGTTTTTATTGGTGATCTTTTGATATATGTTGTCAAAACATTTTATCACTTTATCACAAAAGTGATATCAGCTTTATCACAAAGCCTTTTCATGATTTGGTTTGTTTAGATGTCATGAGAATGTGAGACAGGACCTTTCAGAAAGCTTGAAATGTCGACATCCCTGGCATCAGGGAAGTGCAGCATATTCTACAACACACCATTAAGAAAGCATTATGATGATATTATTTGTCAAAAAATGTTTTGCCCAAAGTAAAAAAATTAATTAGAGTCAGATTTTCTTCCATTAAATCCCCAGCTAGACACCCTTGTTACCTGCATCAGAGTTAATCCTGGGACAGTAGTGCTATTCAGTCATTCTAGATTGCTCATTTAAATTTAGTTTGCCAGGATATGGATAATACACATTTTTTGTGAAGTGTGATCTCCATAGGCCTATGATACGTTTAGCTGTAGTAGGCTGAAAGACCAGCTGTGATATCCCATCCTGCTCTGTGATGTTTACGGGGACACGTCTCTTTATGGAATGTCCCTACATACTCTTAGAGCCTAAAAAGATGTGTAAATGGTCATAAGGTAATTTGCCCAAGCATGCTGATCTCACTTTTGTCTTGGATGACTGGTCAGAAGATCTTGAGGAGTTTTGGAATGAATTGAGAAGGTGCAGGGGTCTTTTTAGGCTGATATTTAAAACAGAAAACCTTTATCTGAGTGCAAATTCCCACTATAAGTGAACAAATTTATGGCCTTATCATTGTGACACTTTACACACATATTACAGCTCCCAGATTTCAGATGTAATACTTAAATTACAGTCATTCTGGACATGTGTTAATGGCAGTGTTTGTAGATGGTAGCTGGTAATCCCCCGAACGCAACAAAAGCAACAAAAGTTGCTAACATAGTAAAGGTTGTAAGACTCTCACTTAGCTTCTCATATGTGTTGTGAGACTGTTAGAGAGATTGGCTATCAGCATTGACTTTAAAGCTGTAAGGACATGGACAAACTGGATCATTGCCAATTTTCCACTTTTACTTGCTTCTTTCATGCATCATGTTATTAGTTGCTTTAATGGACCAAAAATATTTTTCTACTTTGTCTTGTTAATGTAGCAAAAAGCAGCTAGAACCTCTTCCTCAATCTTGAGAATGCTACTTTGTCTTAGAGTGAGGCAAATAGCTAGCCAAGTATTTAAACTTTCATAGCTTAAACTGCCCTTTCATTTCAGCACATCTTCATTTACCTTCCATGCTTTCAATCACATTAGCATACAAATGTACATATTTTCTCAGTGATTTGCCTAAACAAGTTTCCCAAGTTTTCATATTATCTTCACTGTAATGAACTATGTGAATATTAATGTATATTTATGTTTATATAAAAGTAGACCTTTATGTCACTGTATGTAGAACTTATGTATGAGCAAATAGAACTTTTGCCAACAGTGTCGACAGGGATGCCTGCCTTACTAATGTGCATGAATGAGTAAGTAACATCTCTTTATGGATCGCCTCCAAAATCAAATCAGTTCATCTGCAGGTTACAAAAATATTTCCATATAAATCCTACAAACATTCAACGACTTGTTCTTGAGATATCACGCTAACAATTGTCTCAGACAGACGCACGGACAGGCAATCCAAAAACATAATGCCTTCGCCTCCTAGTGTCAAAGGCATAAAGAAAATCTAAAGCTAAAGTAAACAAACAAATAAGAACTACAGCATTTCTCCCTGAATGCTTTACAATAATTTTTGAGCTTAAGAATTTAGGAGCCATTAGATTTAATTATAATTTCTTTTGTCTCACTGTGCTGCAAGCTGCCAGTAAACCTGTTTTTGAGTTGTGATTGGAGAGACAAAAGAAACTTGTTTGTAAAACAAGATACACTTTTTCTGTTATCAGGGCAAATCTTGCAACAAGCCCAAATGACTATCAACTATTTTACAATCTAACAAACCTTGTGTCAGACCATAACAAAATAAATATTGTAGTGATAAAACATAGCGTGTGCTCTTGCCCTATTGATGTTACTTATCTGCACATTATTTGTAAACTAAATCCAATCAGAAAAATGATCAAACATATCCTAATGTTCAAAAAAAGAAAGAAGTAATCTAAAATAACTAAGAATATCTTAAACCTGTAAAAGTATATATGTTTAAATCTTGCCATTTTGCCATATACTTCCACTAAGTCAAGATACTTTGACAATGTTTACTGTGGAAACTCACGTCATACTTTAATACCACTCATTATTTATCATTACGTTGTTATCATTAACATTTTTGACATTGAGGTCAAACATAGTGTATTTAACATTTGATTATGTATGATGCATATATTTCACAAAACCACTGAGAACATGTGTCTGTTATGGAAGTGAAATGTAAAGTGTTACCAAAATAACAGCATCATTAACACAGTAGGTAGTGCATTAGCCTTTTAATCTGAAGGTTGTGAGTTTGCTTCTCAAAATCTGAGAACATCAATATGAACCTCACACACTCGAGGAACTATTTGTTTTAGAAACATCCCTCAGGAAATGGACCACTCCATGAGAACCAGCACCACATGACACCTGGACAGTTTTTTCCCCAACAGAGTCACTCTTCTCAACAAACACAACTGATATCCCCTTCACCAGATTGTGCATTTGTGTACTGTGTTTATTGTATCACATGTGGACTTCTGTATTTATTGCTCATTGTATTTTATTTCATGTCAGCACTTTTGTAGGTCTGTATGTTTACAGAAGTATGCTGCCATATTCCTGTGTACTTTTGGTGAATAAAGTGGTTCTGATTCTGAAATAGCTACTGTTACAGGGTAGGGACCAGTTATACCTGAGGCCTGAATTCACAGAAGACAGATTTTAGGACTGCTCCCCATTTCAGATGATCACAAAGGTCACAAAAGCAGATCAGCTATCCCATTCCCAGATGCTTCATGGTCCCCAGCCCAGCTCAGCCAATTCTGAAACCCTGCCAAAAAGGCAAGCACTTAATCTCACACAGAAAAGCAGGAACACTTGTTGCCCACAGTTCTTTGTGCAGTTTCTAAAACACTAAGGTAACAAGAACTAATAAAAACAACAACATGTGATATCATCAACAGTATCAGAGATCCAAGAGGTGATGTGTGTTTGCGGGGGGAGGGGAAAAATGCACTGGAAAAGATATTGGGGTACTAGGGCTGGGGGTATGGCAATCACAGAACAGCTAGGCTAGCCCAGTTACAAGACCTGTTTGGAAACACAAACAACAGCACTGGCTCTTAACCCTGTTTTAATGAATGCAGCTCAAGTCGTTCCCGTGTGACACCTCTGTCTTGCAGGCTCTGCCTCCTCTAGCTCGGGGAGGGCTAGGGGTATAAAAGCTCCACGGCATGCTCCAGCCAGGATTCAGATTTACGGGAGAGCACAGAGAAGCTTGAGCCTGTCTTGCCCTCCCTCTCTTTTACATTGCTCTGCCATCCTGTCACGATGCAGGCACGGTAAGTAAGCAGTTTGTATTGCTTTGGGACTAAATTCAGCAAGCTGAGTTATCGCATGTTTTATTTGTTTTATATACTACAGGTGCTCGAACAGCTAAAATTTGGTGTCATATAATATTGTTGAAGTTATTTATTGCTTATTGTTAATTAATTGTCTGTTAAACCTACGGGAGGATGAAATTATTAAGTGCAAATTTTACTTATATAAATTATTAAGTGCAATTACATTTAGAAGTGTGAATACTGATAATTCGTTACTAGTAATACAGTAATTGCGACTGTATCATTAGTATTAAATTGGGGCTGTGACCACTCTTTACCCACAATATATAATAAGATAGATTAACCTAAAATTGTAACTAGTTTTGAATAAAATGCATGCATAAATTAATTTATGTGATGAACGTGAGGTAATAATGAGACAGATGGATGTAAATAAATAGTGGAAAAAACAGATCACAGGAAAGATATTAACATGGACGCTGAGCAAGATCTCAACAAAACTTAGTTTATCTTTTAGTTTATTGACAGTTTTAAACATTTTGATGTATTCAAATTCTCATCATTCATCATTTGTCATTTAATTTTAATTTCAATTTCTTTTTTTTTCTTTTTTTTTTTAGGACACTGGTTGTTTTCCTGATTGTTGTTTTTGTGGCTGTCACTCTTTCCGCACCAATAAGTGGTAAGGAAATACTTAAATAAACATTTATGCATCTGACAATACCTATTCCGCTTCAGGGCTAACAAAGTGCTTTGGTCAGCGATGCTACTTCATCCTTCATCAGTGCATTATTACATGACTATAGTTTCAGTGAAGCAGCTAACAATGCAGCGCTGTAGCATTTGAAATGTGTAACAATTCCTCTCTTTCAGGGGGGTACTTGGTGCTTCCCCCAAAGAGAATGTAATCAGAGCCCATGTTTCTCTGGAGCACACAAAGGCGTTTTGTTCACTTGAGCCTGTTGAGTTAACTAGTTGTCTATAGGAGTCTGTTCCTTATAGATATTGAAACTGATACCTCATTTATATTAATTTACCTGGGTTTTCATCCCCTAGATGGCACAGACAATGATGGTAAGGACATTCTGTTTTTCACATTTTTAGTAATGGTGTAGTTGCAGTTGATATATATTCAATACACAAATTATATGAAAGAAACATGATTAATGGCTTAATGATTAATAGCTCTTGTTGCAAAGTGTTCAATAAATATTGACTTGATCTAGAAAGCACAATGCAAAAATTAAGATTTCTACTGTTTCTCTGTTTTTAGAGAAAGCGCAGGCACTGCTAGACTTACTGATTGGTGGGTGTTAAACCTAATTACAAGCTTAAAGAAAACTTTGCTAATGAACATTTAAATGATCTATAATAGACATCAAAACACATTCACAAGAACTAGTCACTGATTCTTAAAGCCAGACTCAAGTTAAAAATCAAAGTACCAGCATTTTCTGATGCTAAAGACTAAGGGAGCATACAAGCTCGCTAAAGATACTCAATCTAATTAACATAAAGTAAGCAATCATGTTACTTTGACACTTTAGTGAACCACACCTTAAATCTTTAACAATAGTACTATTGTTTCTCTTTCTTAGGTGTTAACAACGCAGTTCACCCGACTAATAGCCCTTTAAATGGAGACTCAGGTTAGTGACGCATCTCATAGGAACAAAAACACTTGAGATTTACATCTGAATTTTCAGCATTGGTCCCTGAATGACATTAAAGAAATACTGTACCAATGTTGGACTGTAAAAGAAATCTGATATTTCACATTTAAAATTGGATTGAATTGGTGATATTTCTGATAAATAGATACCTGATATTTTTTGATTCAGTATATGTTCTCTTAGCAGGAACTACAGATGGAAAGGACTCTGCAGAGAAAGCAGAAGGTCTGGTTGATCACATATAACTCGAGTGAAAGTTTACATGTGTTTTGAAATAAAACCCCAATGATAAATAAGTAACTTAGAAAAAATGCCCAATTCGAGGAAGTGATACAGGAAGGACAGCAGTATGTGCTATAAAAAAAACAACAAAACAAAACAACCATATCTCTGTATCTCGTCAATTTCAGGCACAGCAAGTGACACAGCAGATACAACCGAAAAGCCAGGTAAGATCTCAGAAACACAGGGAGAAGAAAATAACCAAAGCATGCATAAACACACAAACAAAAAAACAAAGGGCCAGCTTCCCTAAAGTTAAAATAATGGTAACTGAGAGAGCAAGTGCTCAGTATGATGTTCACTCTACCATTTAACAATAATATTTATGCTGCAGTGTTTTTGGGAAACTTTACCCATAACATTAAATGTATATACACTTGCAAAGTGTATAATCTACTTGAATTGATAGTACTCATACTCACTATAATAATAGGAAAATGTGTTCTATTAAAAACAGTCCTGTATAATGAGTTAATCTAAGTGTTGAGTAGATTACTGCAATCTGACCATGATTACAAATCACATGATTAAAGACATAATCAGTAACAAAGTCTTTTTTTTTTACATACAAACAAGTAATCAATTGTAATTATTTTTGAACTGCACCTGAGCTAACCTTTATATACTTCTGCATAGAATAACTCTGAGCTGATTAAAAAAAAACAGATAAACACATACATCATTGATTATTTATTTTATTACCAAAACTGAACATAAAATTGTTTTTTACATGCATTAACGCAATAAAATAATTAGACTAAAATCTTTTGATATGTAGGCAATAAACTATTGTGCCAGTCAAATGTTTCTTAACACCCTATATTCTTGCATTATTTAAATTACCCCAAGGAATAGATAGAAGTGAAGAACTATTTAAGTGGTGCTCAGTTTAGGTTAGGGAACTTAAAAGATCCATTATTTAGGCTACTTGTTAAACTTGTCAAACAAAATAATCATATACTTAAACATACATCTCTTCAGCAAGTTGTTATGCAACATGTCACATTGTAGGTTAAGCAGTTCAAGGCTTTCCCTCGCCCTCCTAACTGCAGCAAGCTGGGCTCTCTGCTTATAATATGGAATATTACATATGGAATATTATATATGAATTACTATTCAACACTGGACACTAAAACTACATGAGATAATGAATCTTCCCCATTGCAGTGAAGATGTCGTTTGATTATATTTCCACTGATATCCACTGATTTTTCATATTTTGGAAGAGTGACAACAATATGTCATAAGATACTAACTGTAGGGTATCACTGGCATTTCATGGTTTTGTGACTAAAACTTCTTGTCTAGCAAAAACTATTCTTTCAGTGAAAGGTGCATTGGAACATACCATGTTGCTTTTTTTTTCAGGTGACACAAGTCAGGATGAAACCACCAGTGGTCCAGATTCAATAGGTAAGAAAGAAAATAGCAGCATTTGGAAAAGCACAGTTTTCATATATCACTGTGTATATAAGTCCACAGCATCCATTACTTTAGAATTAGTAACATTCTAAAAACAGTATATATTTTAGCACTTATTCCAACACAAAACAATTATTAACAGTGGAATTATGGGTAGGGTGTGACACTGTGATGAAAACCTTTGTTTTACTTTAGATTCCTCTGAATCTGCAGTAGAAAAGAAGGACTCGGACATGCCAGGTGAGTTCAGGACTCTGTCTCGTATGTCTGTAACATATGATTTATTAATTCCACATGTTCAGAAATAGTTGTTAATTATTTGTTTTTTTGCTTTGATTATTAGACCCAACTGAAGAGAATAATAAAGATCCTTCAGGTTAGTGCAAAGCTATAAAATTCTGTCACAGTAAAAAAAAAAACAGGAAGAAGTAATAATGATTTAATGGAATTCATTTAATTTCCTCAACCATAGAAGACATGGCCGAACAAGCATCAACAGAAAAGAAACTAGGCGATAGAGAGAGAGAGAGAGAACAGAAAATATTGGAATTATGGAATTATGGGTGTCCCATAATTCCACTGTTAATAATTGTGTAGTGTATATATTGCCTTGTGTATATATATAGTGCCTTTATATTGTCCTTAATTTATGTATATGTTTATTGTTTGCACTATTTATTTATTTATTTATTTATTTATTTATTTTGTTTAATCTATTAGTATTTTATTTTATTATATTTCTCCTGTTTCTACACTACCCTTCCTTTTTACTTGCTTTGGCAATACAAATGTATTTATATTATTATAATTATAATTATAATTATAATTTTACATATATATATGTATATATATAAAATATACAATTATTTGTCATGCCAATAAAGTGCACAAAAACTGAGAGAGAGAGAGAGAGAGAGAGAGAGAGATCTGATATCACATGGAATAGTCCTATTCCTTTATGGATTTATCATTTATTTATAATTTCTGCAGATGACGCAAAGGAAGTAACAGACACACAAACAGATTCTGCTGGTAAGATTATAAATAACTAATAAAACTGAACATTATAAGGATTATATCATAAAAGGAATGAAAAATTACAGATTTGTACATTTTACTATTCCAGATACTGACTCAACACTCATATCATCAAATGAAAAAGACTCTCCAGGTAAGACACCACCGAAGTGTTTCTTTATACCTTGCTCTTGAATATGTGTAGAAAGGCATGACAAGAAATAAAGGCATCTAGGGGTCTACATATTTTAGACATAACATTTAAAATATGTAGCCATATTACAAAGAGTATACAGGTTATTTACATTAAAAGTAAAAAGGCTTCAAAAAAAGTAGTATTCTTAAAAATGTGCAACATAGATTACTTTGTACCTTAATTGTCTTTTTTTTTTTTCAAATTTCAAATGATCACTTTTATTTTCCAAAACTGTATTTTAGAATTCTAGTGTGAACGAAAGATAATTTTGTACTCTTTTATGTAAACACCTTTATGAGACAGCAGGAAAGTGAGAGTGTTGAACTCTTATAATAATTTTGCATGTTAATAATTTCAAGGAATCAAGGAAAAATATTGTTATGAGAGCATTTAGCATAAATCCATTATTTAAGATTAGACAGGTCGACCATTCAAACATTCAGGTGGATACACCCTAATGCCATGAACTGTTTCAGATAAGACCTCTTCCAGTAAGGAGACAGAGTCACGTGATGAGCCAGACAAGGATTCTCGAGGTATTCTCATTCATATAATGCAACATTAATGTAACAGTTGAAGGTATGATGTATCACACAATTCATGTCTTTATAATCCATGGTTTATGACTTTTCTTCAATATGCCTGCTAACAACTTATATAATGCAACGATCCACTCAGCTGGCACACCTCTACTGAACTGACCTTAACAATGTTCTTTGAACAGTGAACTTTGGAAGAAATGTTTGACAACTGCTTTTGAATCACTAAAACAATAATCCATTCACCACTTGAAGTGGCTGAAGGGCTTTAAAGAGAATTGAGATTATGTTACTGAATCAAATTTGACATTACAATGCATTCATTCTATGTTAAAGATTTGCAAAGCAGTGGTTTATTGTCGTATCTGTTGTATCATAGTAGTGAGATGCAGCAAGGAATATTAAAATCTCAATTATAAATTGCCATTTGACTTGGCCACAAATCACCCTAACAATAGTATTTAATAGTACTGTACATTTTAACATGATATTGTGCTGTTTGTTCATTTGTTTTTGGTGTCTAGGAAATGACAGGTTTAGTTGGTTTTATATCTTACAACCTAAATTACTTCTGCACACTTGTTTAAAGGAGAATAAATTCAGCTTCTTAAAACACTTTTTGTGTGATCAAAGAAAATATTGTGGGTATGAGCTTCTATTATATAAAGAAACCTAAATCTTTGTAGAACCTCTTAACTGATCGGTCTGAGATCCTAATGTAACTCTAAATGCATGCTTTATTAAATGCAGGCACGGTCAGAGGGTAAACTCCGGCCTATAGATAAAAGGCTCATAGACAGTGCTAGCATTAACTGTAAAACACAAAGATATAATGTGCTACAAATGCTAAAATGTGCTACAGTTTTTAGAGTGATAAAGAATGAAAAAATTAGTGATAAAGATTTTGACCTTTCTGATTTTTCCAAAGAAATAAAATAATATAAATTTAAAAAAATGTCTGAATTCACTTATACTTATTTCTTGGTTATGTTTTCACATCTTAGGATATTTAAATTAGGTATGTTTAAAAAAAATTCTAAAATATACAATGTTCAAAAACTTTTGATTGGCAGTGTAAGTTAATTTATTTGGGAGATGCTTTTAACCAAAAAAATGAATGACCAGCTAAATAGTGCATGCGTTAACACTGTGGCTCTTCTGTACTGAATATAAAGTAAGTGCATTTACACTGTGCAAAAAAATGATTATAACTCAAATGTACAATTTCTCTCAAAACATTAAGTAATTAGTAATTGCCTGAAATGTGCAACTGTATTAAACCAATGTTCACTTTACATCATGTATGTATTTCTATGTTTCCAGAATTTGAAAAGCACAAGTCAGATGCCAGCACTGATACATACAAGGACAGTAAAGAACAAGATGTGGACAAAAACTCAGAGATGGAGGACAACGACAAAGCTGCCAACAAAGCTGTGGACACTGATGGAGATGGTGATGTGACTAGAGACACAGAAGACACTGATGAGAAAGATTCATCAGAAAGAAAGAACAAGACCAGCAAGCATGATTACACTGACAAAGATACTGACCATGACACAGCAAGTTCTTCAGACATGACAGAGATCAGTGACAGCACTGAGAAGACTGACAAAGTCAACAACAGAGACAGCGACAAAGAGAATGATAAAGATAGAGACAATGACAGAGATAGTGATAAAGATGCAGATAGAGACAGTGATAGGGAGGATAGTGATAAAGATGAGGATAAAGACAGTGATAGAGACAGTGATAAAGATGAAGAAAAAGACAGTGATAAAGATGAAGAAAAAGACAGTGATAGAGATAGTGATAAAGATGAAGAAAAAGACAGTGATAGAGATAGTGATAAAGATGAAGAAAAAGACAGTGATAGAGATAGTGATAAAGATGAAGAAAAAGACAGTGATAGAGACAGTAAGAAAGATGAAGAAAAAGACAGTGATAGAGACAGTAAGAAAGATGATAGGGGCAGTGATGGAGACAGAGATGGAGACAATGATGTGGATAGCAAAGGCATAAAAGATGAGGAGGATAGTGCAGATAGTGACAAGGACACCACAGATGACACAAGCATTGACAAAAGCAGTGAGAAGGAAATGACTGGTGAGGAGGAAAAGGACACTGACCAAGAGACAAAGAGCAAGTCTGAAGAATCTGTGAGGGAATCTCAGCCAGGCTCATTTATCTTGGACTCCTCAAGTAAAGAGGATAGCCAGGACAGAGAGATGAGCAGCACTGAGTCCACTGATAAAGACAGCTCAGACAGCACAGACCATGCTGACAAGGACAGCACTGAGACTGACGGAGAAGGTGCATTTTCAATTCTTAGTGATACTATTTTGCACACGGTGTATTATTTTGTAGATAAATGCAAAGAAAATCGCAGTAATATTTTTCCTGTACAGTTTCAGATGTCAGTGCCAGTAGTTCAGAGATAGAGACGCCTGGTAAGTAGAATATTCATGTCCAGTGTTGCTACTATAAATACTAACTCACTGTCTTAATGACTGGTATTCTGTGCTCATATATTGTCCAGAGGCAACATCACTTGAAACAGCTGAAGACTCTCAGGGTGACTCCAGTGGTGAGACACACACATGAACAGAACAGCAAAACTTTTTCACTACACCTGAATAAGTTGATTTGAAAATGATCTTTTTTATCTTCCTAGATGAGAATGACAACGATGACTCAAGAGATGCAACAGAGTCGAAATCCCAGGGTAACTATTTAATAGATAAGCTCTTAAATACACAACAGTCTTTCCAGCTCTTTGGATCTCTTTGGCTAAGTATATTGTAGGTGTTGAAACCTTGTTCTTAATGCCATTATAGAAGACAACACTGATGAAGACACCGATGTAGACACAACTGGTATGTAAAAATGCTGTTTATGGTGATTTACAATAAACTGTTGGGTTGATTTCACAGTAGTGTTCAGCGAAATATAATAGCAGAGAGTATGGCTTAAAAACACAGGTGGGATTCAGGACCTGTAGGTAAAAATGCAATTTTGGTCTTTACTGTGAGAGGGACAAAATTATGTTAATGATATAGAGGGTATGCGATTTACTGAAAAGGCAAACTGAAGCTTTCAGTAGTTTACCAGGTTTGTGTAACTGACAAATCATTTTTAGATGAAGATAATGATACAGATATGGATGAAGATGACACAGTACAGAATGATGCTGAGGGTAAGCCTCAATATATGTAAAATATGGAATATACATACATACATACATACATACATACATACATACAGACATACATACAGAGCAGTATTATAAGTAGGATAAGGTTGTATGAACTCTGTTGGGTTATAGAGAACTGTAACTTGTCTCTTAACAGAAAACCCATCTGATGTACCAGACCAGCCAGATCATCTAGATGACACACCTCAAGGTATCCATCAGACAAGTGTAGTGTTGTGATGTTAATTTACAGCGAAAATGACAGAATGTTCCAATCAGAAAACAACTTCTAAAAACAGAGGAAAAATAGCATATAATTCCTCTTGCTCTGTCTCACATTCACAGTTGTATGTTGTTGTATGAGGGGATATTAACAAATGTTAGACAGATGTACAAGCTGGAGTGTAATTTTCTATTCTATTCTATTCTATTCTATTCTATTCTTTAGGGTCTGTTGTTGGTAGCAATAATGCTTCTCTAAGCTCCTAGCGCCCAGAATATCACTGGATGAAACAGTTTAACAGGTAACTGATTTGAAGATTAAACAACAGTAGTTCTCCTACTCTTATGCACCAGTGATCACTGACCAGAATTATTGTTGTGTATTTTTGAAATTTCCTATGCAGGGTCATTATGGTGAAATACTAAAAGAGAAGCAACTGAAGTCACTGTGCTAATCAGCCATTTTGATTCTCTATTAACATGACATTTTATAACTTTCTGTCCCCTCTGATGAAGAGTTCTTGGATGGAAAATAAATTATTCTGTGTGGTGTATGTTCTGTTCTTATAACTCTGACAGTCTTAATTCTATAACTGGAAAAGCAATATTTGCCATTTTTGTTTAATTTTTGAAGAAACTTAGAAGTCAAAAATATTTCTTTTTATTCAAACATAGAAGGTTTGAAACTTAGTAATTAGTCACAAATATAATGTTTGTATTTTTGTTCTACACTGTTAAAGACAAAATCAATGATCAGTGGTTTTTCCACAATCATGTCTGTGGCCCTGGCTTTAAGACACATTTTGTCCATCTGACTGCTCCATCTTCTAGACTGACATTGTTCTCCTTAACCTCAGCCAAACGTTGTCCAGCTGAAACATCAAATGCAAATGACGCATAGCCTATTAAAATATGTTAAAGTGTTTCCTACAATGAAATAAATGCATACAGACAGTTCTGCTTAACTGTATAAGTTCACATCTCTGGAGGTATATTAAGTAACACTGTAGTGATATAACAACACAGATTGTTTGACAATTACTGAAATGACAGAGATGTATAGAGTAATTAATGTCACTTAAATGTGCACACAGGGACCAATTCTAATAAAAATGAGTTGTCAGACAAAGTTCAGATCATGTTTTTTCATGGAAATGCCAACAGAGACACACACACACAGACAACAGAGACACACACACACAGAGACACGTGTACAGAGCCACATGCACACAGACAAATGTACAGAGATATATGCACAGAGCCACATGCACAGACGCACAAGTGCACAGATACACAGGCACAGACATGTACAGAGCCACATGCACAGAGACACATGAACACAGACACATGCACACAGACACATGCACACAGACACATGCATAGAGACGCGGGCACAGAGACACATGCGCACCAGAGACACATGGGCGCACAGACACATGCACAGAGCCACATGCACAGAGACATGGGCACAGACACATGCACAGAGATATAGGAGCAGAGACGCATGCACAGACACACAAGCACACAGACACATGCATACAGACAAAGGCACAGAGACACAGGCACAGAGACATGCACACAGACACACGTGAGCACAGACACATGCACAGACACACGTGAGCACAGACACATGCACAGAGATATAGGAGCAGAGAGGTCTGCACAGACACATGCACAGAGGTATAGGAGCAGAGACACATGCACAGACACACAAGCACACAGACACATGCACAGACACGTGTGCACAGACACATGCACAGAGATATACGAACAGAGACACATGCACAGAGATATATGAACAGAGACACATGCACAGAGATATATGAACAGAGACACATGCACAGAGCCACATGCACAGAGTCACATGCCCACAGATATATGAACAGAGACACATGCACACAGACACATGCATACAGACACGGACACAGAGCCACATGCACAGAGTCACATGCACAGAGACACATGCGCAGAGATATATGAACAGAGACACATGCACACAGACACATGCACAGAGATATATGAATAGAGACACATGCACACAGACACATGCATACAGACACGGGCACAGAGACACATGCACAGAGACACATGCGCAGAGATATATGAACAGAGACACATGCACACAGACACATGCATACAGACACGGGCACAGAGTCACATGCACAGAGTCACATGCACAGAGTCACATGCGCAGAGATATATGAACAGAGACACATGCACACAGACACATGCACAGAGTCACATGCACACAGACACATGCACAGAGCCATGTGCACAGACACATGCATAGAGATGGGGGCACAGAGACACATGCGCGCCAGAGACACACGGGCACAGAGCCACATGCACAGAGACATGAACACAGACACATGCACAGAGATATATGAGCAGAGACACATGCACACAGACACATGCACACAGACACATGCACACAGACACATGCACACAGACACATGTCAGATCAGTAGTTGTACTCTAAGTTTTCTTTATTATAATTTCTGCTCATAATATTTTCCTCACTAAAAATAGGTAACAATATGAGAAACATATTTTAAAGACTTTTTAAGCTTATGAATTTTATGGGTAGACTGTTAGTCAGTTAGGTGCTTTTGAATGCAATTGGAATACTGGCACGTTGGTTGAGGAACATCCCAGTTCTACATTTACACAATCCAGATACTATAAACACGTTAAAAGGTAAGAGGACAGAGTAGACACTTCAGAGAAGATCCTCAAAGCTTCCCAAATTTGCAGTTAGTAAAAAATTACATAAAACATTAATGTCACCTAAAAATCCTCACATAAATCTTACATATATTCTACAGGATGTTATTAACGACTTTATAAATGTGCTGTGAAGGCACCCTTCAAATAAAATGTTACTGAAAAGTAATAATCTTGCTGATGGAATACCACTCACTCAATACATTCCCACCCTTTATCTACATTAACATTAAATTTCACTGCAACATCTTTACCAGGGACGCACACATGCACTGGCCTTGCCCAAAGTGCGCCCAGGGGCAAACAGGGGCAAACTAATGAAAAACAGTGAATAAATTTTTAGGTTTTCTTTAGGTTATCAGAATGGTGACAATGAAATTTTGCCACTGATTTGTTTAATAATTTCACTAATTTCAAGTAAAATACTTTGTTGTGTTTTGATTTGTTTAGATGTATGTTGGTCATATTTGTTTTTTTTTTTTTTATTGGTTTAGGTTTTGATAATAGGAGGGTTATGATTATGAGCACATAGGTGCAGTCATGTGGGCTTTTTATATTAGCTAGCTATTTGCCATAATGTTGGATAACAGAAAATGCCTTACTGGAGCACAAAAAGTAAAAAAAAAAAAATAAGGAAGACGGACTTCTTAAAGTCTTTGAGGGATTTTATTTGGACTCACTTTATCATGGCTTTTGGTTGATGGGCCACATTGCTGTCTGTTACCAAGCCGTATCACAGTGTGTTGTGTGAGCTATGTATCATATTTCTTTTACTGCAGTAAAGTTAGTTTCATATTCAGTCATTCTGGTCTTTCTTATCAACATCGCATGAAAGGCCAAGCTATTGTAAAACTACATGTTTTAAATGCAATATCAAAAGGTGAACCAACCACACCTATTGAATCAAGTCTGATTAGGAGTTAGTTAAATATTTTCTCACTCCGAGTAGCGGTTTCTAAGTTGCTTAAACATTAGGGACCGTTGTTAAAGTGCAGCAAACGTGTGAAAAGTTTGAGTGTGAAAAGTTCCAGTAGGGTCTCCCTGTACAGGAGCAATGAAATGCAACCCACGCGTGTGCAACTACACTACCGCACACGCACACATACACACACAGATTAGCTGAATTTTTCAGTTGGAAAGAATCAGAAAATATCACTAGAGGATGCTCCAAAACAGCTCCTACACCCAGTAGTTGGGCATAAACTTAACCTCATATTTGTATTAAACATATAATGAATTGTTGAATAATTATAATTATAATAACTTATACTGATAGAGAAATAGAAAAAAATGGTATTCAGATACAATTAATGTAGCTGAATAATTGCTATTATATCATAATGAGATATTTACTGCAACATTGATAATATTGCTCTAAAACAAGTTGGACAATATTATACACCTCCTCCAGATTATACTACATCTCTTAGTGTGGACACTGTAACTCTCTCAGAATTGCTGCAGACTCAGCCCTGTATATATATGTATCTATATCTATCTATCTATCTATCTATCTATCTATCTATCTATCTATCTATCTACCTACCTATATATCTCTCTCTATATATATGTATACTGATCAGCCATAATATTAAAACCACTGACAGGTGAAGTGAATAACATTGATTATCTCTTTACAATGGCACCTGTCAAGGGGTGGGATATATTAGGCAGCAAGTGAACAGTTCTCAGAGTTGATGCAGGAAAAATGGGCAAGCATAAGGATCTGAGCGACTTTGACAAGGACCAAATTGAGATGGCTAGATGATGGTCAGAGCATCTCCAAAACTGCAGGTCTTGTGGGGTGTTCCCGGTATGCAGTGTTTAGTACCTACCAAAAGTGGTCCAAGGAAGGACAACTGGTGAACCAGTGACAGGGTCATGGGCATCCAAGGCTCACTGATGCACGTGGGGAGTGAAGGCTAGTCCGTCTGGTCCGATCCCACAGAAGAGCTACTGTAGCACAAACTGCTGAAAAAGTTAATGCTGCTCTGATAGAAAGGAGTCATGCTGACCCTGTCCACCACCACAAGCTCCTACAATGGGCAAGTGAGAATCAGAACTGGGCCATGGAGCAATGGAAGAAGGTGGACTGGTCTGATGAATCACTTTTTCTTTTACATCATGTGGATGGCCGGGTGTGTGTGCGTTGCACTATGGGAAGAAGGCAAGCCGGTGGAGGCAGTGTGATGCTCTGGACAATGTTCTGCTAGGAAACCTCGGGTCCTGGCATTCATGTGGATGTTACTTTGACACGTACCACCTACCTAAACATTGTTGTAGACCAAGTACACACCTTCATGACAACAGTATTCCCTAATGGCAGTGGCTCCCTGCCACACTGCAGAAACTGTTCAGGAATGGTTTGAGGAACATGACAAAGAGTTCAAGGTGTTGACTTGGCCTCCAAATCTCCAGATCTCAATCCGATCAAGCATCTGTGGGACGTGCTGGACAAACAAGTCCGATCCATGGAGGCCCCACCTCGCAACTTACAGGACTTTAAGGATCTGCTGCTAACGTCTTGGTGCCAGAAACCACCCACACCTTCAGAGGTCTTGTGGAGTCCATGCTTTGAGAGGGATCAGAGCTGTTTTGGTGGCACAGGGGGACCTACACAATATTAGGCAGGTGGTTTTAATGTTATAGCTGATCTGTGTTTTATATATATATATATATATATATGTATATAATATAATATAATATAAAATATAATTTATTTATAACAGTTGTAGATTCATGTCTTTTTATTTTTACTTTGAACGATGGCTTTCCAATATTACTTGACTTACTGTTTGCACAAAAAGAAGCATGACAAACAGGAACATCATAACTGCTTTTTACAAGTCTGCTATACAGGCCTGCTCTTGTCTGAGTGGGCTTACCTTGTAACCGGTCACCCATGAGTGAATTTGATAAACACTTGCTCAAGTGGGGTCCACCTGCCTGCAGTTGAAGGTGAATGCTATCAGATCACAAAAATAATCTTAAAGCTGGGTCATGTTTCAGCAGGTTCAAGAAGAGCAAAAAAGAGTATTATCTAAGAACTCTTATTTTTTTATCTTGAAGTCACCCAGCAGGCGAGATCATTTGACCCCTTCTCAGTGAAATTCGTTTCCACGTGTGCCTCTAAATGGTCCTCAGAGCAGGGGCCTCTGACTCACATTACATATCAACTAAACTTGGTGGTCCAAGCCCGGTGCTTGGCAAAGCAGGAGGGAGAGGTGGAGGAGGAAGGAGGAGTACCTCAGACAAAAGTCACTAAACAGCTCAGAAACAAAGAGCCTATGCCCTGCCAGCCTAAGCAAGACTCATTTCTCAGTCAGTACAAGTGGCCAGCCATCTCACCACAACCAGAGACGTACAGAGAGCCCACTGAAGAACTAAAGTAAATTTCCAAATGTAGACAGCCAGTGAAGCCTGACCCTCTGGAAACGTATTACATGCCCCAGCCTACAGCGACCCACTTTCCCAAAGAGTCAAAAAGGCAAGGAAGGCCACGAGAAACTTTTCTGAAATATTACACTTTAAGTTACGGTGTAAAAGGTTTTCAGTGTCTGCTCTGGTCTTGGGACTGATATCTGTGAGAAAAGGTTTACCTTTACCTTACATACAGGTTCTCAGTCACACTCAGTGATGCTTAGTTCACAGGGATTTTTTGCATGTATTGAAAATTTAGCCCCTTCTGGACAGAGCATTTGTATAACTAAATCTTGGGATTTAAATTATGGGATAAATAAGGTAACAGTGCTATTAATAGTTTCATAAAATGGCAAGCTTACTGTCACCACTGCTCTTTTCAATATCAGGAAAATTACATGACAGCACAAACTATATTCTCAGAAAAAAAAGGTTGCTCAGTGGGTATATGGTTTTAGTATATGGTTTTTAGTACATGGTTTTCAGGTCCCTAAATGGGGTTCTGCTTAGAATGAAAGGTAGACCCTCTGGTGTCTCTGTATAAGACAGAGACAGAACAAGAGCAAGAACCCTTTATGGCACAAAATGTAACCCTTTTTTCTAAGCATGTACAGCCCAAGCAGTGTTTTATGATTGTCCTTATGATCAGGCCAATTACATCCAGATTTCTGCAAAGCTGCTCTGTGACAATGTCTATTGTTAAAATGCCATACAAATAAAATTGGATTTAATTGAATCAAGTACTACTGATAGTTTAACCACAGAAAGTATTACAAAACCCATCACATATGTTTGTTTATATAATATTGTATTGTATAGAATTAATATACAATATTGTGTAATATTATATTGAGTTCATATAATTAATTTCTTATATGAGCTGCAGAACTGTGCAGAATGTTTTCCTTTTCAGCAAAGCACATTTAATGTGGACTGTTATACTGTTACACTGAGGCAAGCTTTGACACTTTAATAAAGGCACTGAGAGTTCATGTGTGATGTGATGGAGGAAGCAGGAAATCAAGCTGATACTCTGATTAATCGTAATGTCCACCTGTAGTCTGCCCACACTTATCCCCTCAGTCCAGCAATATAGCAGATTGGATTCCTCCCAGAGTGATTAATTAAAGAATAGTCTGGGGACTCAAACACCACTCGTCCCATAATTTCAGGGAGATCTTGTTTCTAAACAAAACAGCCCCTTCAGGAGGAGTAGAGCTGTCTCCTGACCACCAAGATAAAAGAATGTCTATAACAGAGCTTGAGATGGTGTTGAAACACAAGAACGGAGGAAAGAGTCTGCACGCATGAGAAAAAAATGTGTGCCAATGTGGATTTTCTTCATTCAGTGTCTCTTACTCCCAGCATGTTGTACTTTAGCGTGTAAACCTAATAGTAAAGTACTTGTGGACCTTGTTGTGCGATTTAAGTATTTGCCAAGTCTGTGAATTCCCAGTAACACATCTCTTGTCCCCCTACTTCTGTCAACATGGCACACCAAACTCTCTGTGAACAGCAAAGACATAACCTCAGTGGCTGACCCCTAACCTCAGCCAAACTGGATGGAACCAGCACCAAGGATTCTGGATCTAATCTCATCACCCAAGATAGGCTCCATAGCTGCTATGGTTTCATCACATTACAGAGGGCTATTGTCCTGGAGCAGGCAGGCCTGCAGGAAGCCGGAGAGGCATAGAACACAAATCTGGCTAAGAGAAATCTTGGCAAGATGACCAGCAGACCCCTTGTGCATGTAATAATGTAGCCTTTCTATACATCCTCACCTGTGAACCTGGTCATTTAATCTTGTGGGGCAGATAGGGGCTCTCATTTCCAAAGGAACAGTTTACTCTAAAGGCAGCTTGTGCATGGAGGTTCAGAACAACAACTGTGGTGACAAGAAACCTCTCAGTCAGGCTTTAGTCAGTTCACAGCAAATTGATAAAGAATCAGTGTGGAAAAGGTTGAGTATGAAAATGGCATATTCTACTCATAACACAAACATGTAAAACAATATTGAGTATTACATTTCAGAATGGAACAATGAGAGCCTGTTTAAAGTAATGTGGCTCATCATAGAGAGTTTATTAAATGAATAAGTATGGGAGCCTGCTCTCATTAATTACATTCTAAAGCAGAAGGCTTGTCTGTTACTGATGACAACTGGCAAGCGGAACGGGAATGCAATCTTCCTCCAAGGCAGCAGGTATTCAGTAACAGTAAAGCACGTTAATGCATTAAGCCTCTTAAACTTACACAGGCACTGATACTGTTAATGCATATGGATAGATGTCCCTCATGTATAAAAATACATGTCCCTCATGTATCTTTAAGACCTTTGTAGTAGTGCTACTCCTGACTTATTCAGCCATTTGGTCCACAGATTTTTATATAAGAATTGTCAGCTGACCAGTACAAGCACAAAGGATGAAAAAGAGAATGAGTCCAGGCAAAGTCTAGGATTTAACACAACACAACAGAAGGCAGCAATTGGATAATCAGCAATTTAAGTTCTTCAATCAGCAAGCCTTGCTAACAAGGTCACCTAACTGGGACAGGCGCATTTTCTCCAATCCATTCATTGTACAACTTCCAGATGTCACTCTGTTCCAACTATACAGTGACAGTGTTTCAGTAGGATCTGAGAGAGAGTGAGAGAGCGAGAGCGAGAGAGAGAGAGAGAGAGAGAAAGGGAGAGAGAGAAAGAGAGAGGTGATACTTTATCTGAAGAAGGGCTGTGCTCTGTCTCGACTAGTAGAGCTCTCCAACCTCATCCATCTCATCCACATTAGAGCTACTGTACATATTGTACATACTGTACATGTTAAGAGTTTTCAGGAAAGTAAACAAAAGGAAGACTTCCATTACTCTGCCATTTTTTTACGCTGTAGTACAAAACAAAAAATAATTCATAGGCCTATGTGGGGGAAATGTAATGTTTGTCCCAAATGTCATCAAATATTTTTTATTGTTTGATCATTCATGCACAAATAGTGGGAGTAGCTTGACTGATAAGGGCTGGGGTTAGAAATAAAGTCCTGCCCCTTACCAAGATGGGGGATGGGAGGGTATAAAACAAATATTTGTGCCCACTGAAGCATAGGGAAGTCAAAAACCTGTGTGCTTCTTGCTCTATGTCTGTTCTTGAGTTTCCCACTTAGACCTATACTAAAGATGTTGTCACGGTAAGTCAATGATAAATACATTGATAAATATTTCTCTCAATGTTAATGCTTAGCACCAAATCAACAAAAAAATAGATAAGCAAGTGATAATGCTGTATGATGCCTCAAATAGAGAGTTATAGTGTTTAGCAAGGTTACTGGTTATGTATAACATATAGCTATGAACCGCAGAATAAAATATTGCATGCTGATGTGATTCAGAATCTGGTATGCTGTGGTTGATGTGTTTTGAAGCTATTTTGATATTTAAAAAAATATTGGGTTTTAAATCAGATATGGTCACATGTATAGTCATAAAATACGACTTGAGGATATGTGGCCTCTTAATTTGTTCTCTTGTTATATCGATTTCACACATTTATTCTTACTCTCTGCATATTGAAATAGCATGTAAGCTTTCAGACATACAGTACATGTGATAGATGTGATAGAATAATTTATCTGAATTTGAAACAGTACATATCTCTGCAGAGATGCTTTATGGGTAAGAACATTGTTCTGTACAGATTTTTACATGATATCCTACATAAGATGTTTTACTTTTACAGAAATATTTTAATTGCCTCAGTAGCATTTGTCTTTCTGGCAACAGCAGTTTCAGCTGCTCCAGTTGAAGGTATGATGATGTATCATGTTTTTCATAGCTAATCCTATGTCCATTCTCAAGATCCCATCCAAGAAAATTAAATTATTTAAAATGTTATCCATGAATCCCTTTCCAGACAAAGACCCAGAGGAAAATGATTTTGAAGCAGAGGAGGGTGAGGAAGAGCTCTCGGAGGAAGAAGAGGGTAGGAAATAAAGATCCACTTTTGGTGATGAGCATCCACACTCAGTTCAGCAAACAAACAATTTGGAAATTGGGAAACTGGCCTTTCATGCAAAAAATTTATATAAAGTCACAAACAATCCTGTCCTCACACATGTATGTCAATATAAAGTGAAAATAATTAGTGCAGATGTAGCTACAACAATAAACATAGCAATAATATTAAGGACGAAACTGTGACTGACATCTGCACACAGTCATCTCTCAGTTACGAAACTGAACTTATATAACATCCAAAAATGTGGTTTTAATCCACTTTACCTTATAAAGATAAAAAAGAAAAACATCCTAAATATTTTAACAAGAATTAAAACAACACCATACAAAATTTGTATGTAATAATGCTATGAGACGAGCATGGGCTTGGAACACTTTTTTACTACTTTAAATAAACAAGTTATGTATAGAAAGAGTGAATCAAGAAGAATGCGTAAACTGAAGAAGAAATCAGCGGAAAAGTGAAAGACTTGTGAACAGTTGTTATAAACTGTATCCATCTCCCCTTTCTTTTCAGATGATGATGACTCCAAAGGTCAACATATGAAGGGTGGGTGACAAGTTAGCAACTTACCACCAAAATTAAAAATTTCACCCATGGTTTAATAGGCCAACCTTACACCTTGGCTTTGTATCCATAGTATCTTTTGCGTGCTGAAACCTAATAATGATGACAAGATGAAAAATAATGGTACCATTTTACTATAAGGCCCACAAATAAGTGATATATTAATATTTAACTAACACTTGATGATGAATTAATGCATGCACTCATCATAATGAAACATATACATTATGCATATCTGAGTTATATGACTAGCCAATAATAATGGTAATAATTAGGTATTAACACCATGTTAACTCATTCTGTTAATTAATATAATGACACAGGATTAATAAAGAATTTACATCATGAAGTGTGTGTTTGCAGATAGTGTAGTAACCCAAGTTATAGGCTATAATATAAGTTTTGGCCATTTAAGATCCTTTTATATATATTTTTTTCCTGCACTCTATTTCTAAACTATCGGGGTAGATTATAAATGCAAAATCAGTTCTACACATAACTCTAAGTCAGCCTAAGGAACTGCTCTTATTTGTAGATCACAGTCCTACTGTGTGCCGTGTGGAATAAAACCTCGCTTGCTTTTATAACATCGCTCCAATGAAATGAGTTGATATTGATCAGCAACTTCTTGGTGATGTTAACTTCAAATTGCAAATTGTCCCAAGTTACTTAAAAAGTCTAGTTTGAGTTAATCCACATTGTGTACATAAAGATAATTAATGATGTTTATAATGTAAAATATTAATACTGCACAAATGGTATTGATTAGTAGAATAAGTTATCAATATATTAATATTTACATCTATTTATAATTATTACCATTATTAATAGCTAGTCTTAGGACTCAAAGGCTGTTAATATATGCACTTCACTATTTCCTGGTACACTAAGGATTAGTGCATGTTTTAATTCATCATTATTAAAACATTAGTTAATTATCACTATGTTTCATATTTGTGGACCTCATAGTAAAGTTTTACCATGATAATCGAAGAACACTTAAGGCAGGGATTGATATTTCACACATAAACCTATTTTAAAAACGATTTTGTGTGTTGGTGAAGGTGAGACGTTTTGAGTATTATATCTAAAATGAGCATAATAAACATAAAACCAGTTATAAGCACCATATAAACACTCATAATACACTTCAAAATACATAATTACATAGGTTTGCTTTTTTGTCTTTACACAAAATGCACAAGGTCTTGTAAGTCAGACAGAGTGGCATTGTCCTGTGCTTACTGACCCAACCAGAACCAAACCAACTGCTCGAACAAGATTTGATCTTGCGGAACCTCAAGGATATGTTTCTTGTTTCTCTGGATTTTTTCTCAACAGGAGCTGGAGCCCAGCAAGCCACAATGGTGCCCAAGGGCCCTGGTAAGATGATGCTAATCCTCTTTTTAGCTTTGGGGACAGATCTCTTTGGGATTTGGGAGAACACTAAACCCCCTCACCTGTGAAAAGCAGCTCAGTGGGCACAGCTTAAGCTTCCTTTACTGCCGAGTGGGCAAAGTCAATCATTCTTTAATCTGGTTAGGGCTCAGGTATGTGGAAAACTATGCCAAAAGCTAAAGGACAGTCTGCATATTACCTGGTGTATTCGTGGATGCAGAAAACTGAAATTAGTCTGGTGAGGTTTACACGTCTGTCTCAAAGGAAGCTTTGAGTTACATATGGTTAAGAGTGTGCTGAGAGGGATTTCAGTGGACTGTAACCTTGCCTGCAATGAAGGGTTCGTTCTCTTCAAGGTGTGACTGTTCTACCTGGCACTTCTCCGGTGGGCGAACCTCCAAATGGTAAGGAGAGTAAACACTATTCGTTAACCTAAGAAACAAGTCCATTAGCCCAATTTTCTCATGTATTCAGTGACAAAAAGGTCCTGAGTGAGTCTCATAGAAACTCAGTGACCCCATGTCTTTTAAAATGTACTTTTAGCTTTCAGGGAAATGGAGTGTAAGAGACAACATCTTGTTATTTCCTAGGTCACAAAGTGAATGGAGCTGTTGCTGTACAGACAAACCTTGGCTGTAAGTTACACTCCAACCAATCAAAGATAAGCTAATGAAATTCTTTAGTAAAACAGCCAAATGAGGATTTATGGTGACCAGTCCTGTATGAAACAAACATAAGAGGTTTAAATATAGGAGTTTCTTGGGTAGTTCATTTTCAGTTAAATCTCCTTGGCTATATTATAATTATAGTGCTCATGTTCTATTTTGTGGCCTCATCAAGTGTTAGATATTTAACAGTTATGCATGATATAAATCTTATGATATGTACTTATAATATGTCCTGCAGTGTAAATTTGTAAATCTGTAGTGTAGAATTGCAATTTAAATGGCACATATTCTATTCAAACAACAGTTCATGTCTTGCTGTGTTACAGCACCAAGTGGCTCTTCAGCAACAGCAGCTGGTACTGATGGTAATGAAAGACATCTTATGTCAGCCATAGACTGATGTTTTGTTAGTTTTATTTAACCATCTACAAGGAAATGTTTAACAGACATACATGTTGCCTTACCATATCTTCACGTGGTTACAGGAAGTAACGGAAGAGACTCTCAAGCCTTGCCCTCAAGTTCTCAAGGTAATGCACTCTGATGTTGATTTGGTAGGCTTCCCAAACTGACCCAAATAGTGCACTCACCTTATCTGAAGTCCCTCTGGGCAAAGAGGTGTCCACACATCAGAAACATTTTCTGCAGGTAGTTAACTAGCTCTATCGCACATGGTCATCATCTTAAGAGTAAACAAAATAAGTGTACATCTGTGCTGGAGTTTGCATCAGATTACCTTCATAGTGGTATAAAACATGCCAGAAATGTGAAATGCAAAGTAAATTAAAGTTAATTAATGAATGGACATTGATGCGAATTAGCTAGCTTTTCTTGAAAGTAGAGACACAGGTGAAATACTTATTATATTTTTGTAGAGACACATTAATTTTAGTATTAAGTAATGGGAAGTGGTAGTTGTATTTTGTAATGTGACACTAAGTAAGGCTGTTATTTTAGGTGCAGTTTTAAGTGTGGCTGGTCATGGGAGCTCAGGGTCCAAAGTCCCTGGTAATGTCTTTTTTTTAAATTAAGAATTATTAAGAATTTTGTTTTAAATCTTAATTAAGCCCACTACTGAGTTTTGTGTTTTGAAGGTGGAGCTGATACTGCTTACTCAGACACTGTTTCTCATAGTATTTATCTAATTGTATGTTGCATGTGACATACACATTAATATAGTAGATTGATTTATCCAGGTTTTTTGTACCTTAATGTGATATTAGCCGATCTTGTTTGTTCATTAGGGTCACCAAGCCAAGTATCACTGAGCCATGTGTCATCAGGCCAAGTGTCTTCAAGCCATGTGTCAAGTCTGATGACATCAGAACAGACAAGTGGTTCAGCTTTTGTTTCCTCTGAAGTCCAGTCACAAACAGAGGGTATGATGAACCATGCTGACATTCTCTCGCTCACTTTAGTCCTAGAGGCCATCCATTAAGTTTTCTTTCTGAATGTGTGTGTGTGTGTGTGTGTGTGTGTGTGTGTGTGTGTGTGGTCAGAAGCAGCAACTACAGATGGATCTACACATGAAAATGGTGACAATGGTATGTAGAATATAGAACCCAAAATTACACTGAATTAGTTCTTGCCATTTTCCTTTTTTTGCTCTACTACTCAAAGCGGATAGTAAGAACAATCCTGTAAAACAGTTTTCTTGCTTTAGGTGAGAGCCAGACAGTTCATATTGGATCACAGATTGAAGCTCCAGGTAAGGTCATACAGTGTGAAAACAGCACAGAATCAAAGACCTGTTCTTCTACTATTTACACTGACATTATGATTAAAACATGCAAATTGATTAAACATTACGATTAAAACATGCACATGTTATTTATGCAAATTTAGGCTCAGAGTCATTATTAGAGAAACCAGAGACTGAGACCAATGGTGAGTATGAGGTTAGGTATAATGTATGTATTATGTATAATAATTCTGTTTTATAAAAAAAAAATCATTTTAGCCACAAGGCCAAAGCACCAGTTGTGATTAAGGTTTACTACCACAGGTAATGGACACAAACAACTCATTAATGGACAAGAGACAGGACACCCAGGTGGGAACATTCAAGATCTTCAAGATTTTACAGAAGATCTGCAATTTATTTGTTTATTTATTTGTTTGTTTGTTTATAAACATTTGATTTCCAGTTTTGTCATATATGTTCAGAACTCAGGCATTCATTTTCTAATGACTTTCTTACAAGATTGTTTTCACAAAGAACTATTTGTTTGTGATACTGGACTAAGCATGATTAAATAGTGGAGAGACTTCCTCACTGGATGATTCTTACACAGGCATGAATAATTTCATGGAGGGCACGACTCAAATAGACTCGACAGGTAAGCATGTTCAAACGTGCTTCCAGTTAATATTTTCTCGGGGATATAGTATAGCTGTGTTTGCAATTATCTCAGATTGAAGAAAAATTGAGGACAAGCTCCAAGTAACAAGTTTTATTTGCCAGGTGGTTTTGACTCATTTGGTTCCAATCTGGAAATTACAGGTACGTAAATGGTTGAGGACTTTGGTCCTTACTCTGGTTATGCAGCTCAGGTATTGTTGTCGCAAAAATGCGTGTGAGTTCTCTTGAAATTCTTGAATGGAAACCTCTGTAGAGTTTTCTTGCAGAATGCATATTGTAACAATTGAGCTAAAGACACTGGATTTTTCACAGACCTTATGTAACAGCGTGAATTTCACCAACAAGAGATCTTTCAGATGCTGACTATGCTCTTTGTGTCTATTAACTGTATAGGTATTATAGACCATTCCAGCCATGACTTCCTTATTGGTTTAATGGGTGAGTATCACTTTTGCTCCTACTGAGAGCTGTATGTAAACCTTTGTACCTCCACTTCCTGAAACCCACTCATGGTATCTCTGTGCAGGTGGCATGGGGGACAGCTTTGCTCCAGATCCCTACACCGACACTATAGGTATGCCTTCAGACCTCACCGAAGCTCCCTCAGACGTTATGCCCACATGTCTAATCAATGATGCTATCTCAGCAGATCACATGGGACTTGCTTTTCAGGTAGAGTCAACAGGTTAGTGTCCCTTTGTGCACAACAAAATAAACTTGCAGGTTAGCTGTTGTTCTTTCCTAAGGAAAGCAGTGAATCAGATTTGGGTTGCCTTGTTTCTCATTGGTAGTTCTCTTGCAGGAGCTGGACTAGATCCTGGACTGCCAGCCATTATCAGTTCAGCTCAACCAGGTAATGGCTTTTTCTCTCATGGCTTACTCCAAGAGCAAAAATGCTTTTTTAAGCTTGTAATATTGAGAATCCAAATAAGATAATAATAAGTCCATGAGCTTGTAAGAATGACACAAACACTCATCATGTTACTTGTGATGTTTGTATAGTGTTCTGGGCTTCGTTTTCCCAAAAGCATCACAAAGATCATTGTTAAATGGTAGAGTGAATATCACACTGAACATCCTCTCTACTAGTTAAGATGCTCTTAGCCATACAATGCTTTTGGGAAACTAAACCCTGAATGTTCAAAATATTCTTACGTTGTAATAATGTGTAATTAAATCTTCCATTCTTACACCCACTTCATTCAGCTCCTCACTCTGCAGCAAAGGGGCCAGTTGCTTCCGCCAGTGGTAAACATATTGCTCAGATATACACAAAATGTAATAAAACATGATTAAATTTAAGTATTGGCTGTTGACTTTCATCGGTTTCATTATGCGATTATATGTTTTCAGTGACCTCTGACAATGGTGCTCAGTATAACTCCCCAGGAGATATGAGAGGTAAAACCTTAAAACAGCCAATGTGGCAGATTTATGCTAATTCTCAACACCAAGTGAACAGCAGCAATCCAGATGTTTTTGTTTAGGGATGTAGGAAGGTGGAATAAAAAAAAAACCCAAATAAACAAAACTCATTCATTCATTCATTCATTCATTCATTCATTCATTCATTCATTCATTCATTTATTCATTCATTCAGTCATTCATTTATTCAGTCATTCATTTATTCAGTCATTCAGTCATTCAGTCATTCAGTCATTCATTCATTCAGTCATTGTAATGGAATGTAAAGCCTACCTTTAATGACTAAGCCATAGTGATTAGGTTTGACATAGCTAATTCTACTGCTTCTGGTCCTCAGAGGGTGCTGATAACAGTGGTGCTGATTCACCTAATATAAATGGTAAGATATGATCCAAGCAGGATCTAATGCTGGATTAACCGAAGTTAAATATTTAATAATGTAAGGTCACTGAGCAAAATATTTGTTTAAAATTTTTTTTTGTCATTCTCTCATGTCTTGCAGGCAATGGCCGTCTCAGACCAGTTACAGACATACACAAAGGTATCAACAAAAAAATCATATCAGCAAATCCATAATGAACATTTGGAAAAAAGAGATAGTACAAAGCCAGGTCTGTTGTAATGCATTTTACAGGTGATCCTTCTGGGACCGGCATCCACCTTTACACAAGTATGTAACCTAAAAATAGCGCTTCAGACCAAAACGTAGTCACAAGTTTAAAGACAACCAAAGAGATTATTTAATATTTTATCATCACAGAGAGATGTTTATATATTTGTTAAAAGAAATTTCTAAATGTAGTACATTTTTATTGCTACAGAACACACATGACTTTTTATTTTATTTTATATAATAATAATATATATAGTAATAATGTATGTAATATATATTACACATACAGTATATTACATACAAAATAAATCAGGAGTTACATAGCCTGAAGCTCTATAACACCAAATAAATATTTCAATATTTAACTGAAATAAAAAATAATAAATAATAAATAATAAAAAAAGTGTGACCTTCCATTTAATTGGCATAACTCTCATCTCAGCAGGTGAACACCATGGACTCATCACAAACACAGACGCAGGTGAGTTCAAAAGCAGAGGAAACAACATGGTGATGGACACTTTTTTCCATAGCACTATTTCAGTAACCCACCAGTATAAATGTGCCCCTCTTACACCTTTTATATACCAAATAGTCTTAACTAAGGCTTAAATCTGTAATAAGAATCTGAGTAACAGCTGGAGATCTGAGATCAGATTTTTTCATTGCTTTTTCAGCAGAAACCCTGGATGTTAAGGACCCCACCATTAGCCCTGTCACCAAAATCCCCTGTAAGTCTGCTAAATATTGCTGAGGTCATATAGTTGGTATAGTTTAGCCCTTAACCCATAGATTGTAGTACAATACTACCTCTAGAAGTTATTACTAAAGATAAATCTCAATTTGAAGTTTGAACAATTTTTCTGCTCAAAGCGGAAGCTGCAGTCACATCAAATGCTGCAGGTGTGGGAATGCAAACGGACGTGACAGGTATTATATTTTACATTTCATCTAGGAAACAGCATAGGCTATATCAAAAGTATTAAAAGACTTAATTGTGGAGTTTAGAATGCATTAAATGATTGAGTTATGGTTTAGCAGGTTTAGAAGGTGAACCAGTGACCAATGGACACAGACAGATTGACATTACAAGTAAGCTAAAGATTATGCGCATGGGATGCAAACTAATGCCAAAGTATAAGCAAAACTACTGAAGCACACTTTTAATATTGGTACTGTCTGCTATTATGTTTCAGTCATGAGTGATGCTATCTACAGTTCTAGACCACCAGATACATTAGGTTTGTATTTGCTGACTAGACATTTCCTCACATGCACTACAGGCCAAACGTTTATTGACACGAGGTGTAACTGTGGAAAGTGGTCTGGTCCCCTCAGTAAGCTTGAGTGATACTCATTTTTCCCTGATTGCAATTTTCTATTACAAAATATTTCAATAAACAGTTTAATCATCCAGAGCCTAAAAAAAGCATTTCCAGTATTTCAGTTTTAAGGTGAGTAGAATAGAGTTCAGTAACAATATGTAGTCAGGAACTGTACCAACCCTTTTTGCTGAAAACTGAACGAGCCATTCTGAAATTTTTTAGTGGCATCCCTAATAAATATAGTAAGCCAATTTTAAACTATATACTTATCTAGTGTTATGTAAGTCAGACATACTCTTAATAAACTTAATAAACTCAAAACATTCTCCATTTACCATGACAGAAAGTGAGACCTCATGAGCAAGGGGGCGGAGCTTCTAGGAAGTGTCTGTAGCACCTGCTCAGATCATTCCAGATTCGTACGTCGATTGGCTCATCTCTCATTTTATTGGGGAGAAAAAGACTGCTCTTTGCTCTTTAGGCATATTTTTGAGTTTTTTTGTGGAGCTCCTGCAAAAAATGCATAACATAATCAGTGATAAACATCACTGGATTGGATATGGATATACAATCATGGCAACGTAAAATTGTGTAGGGCCGGTAATATTGTACAAGCATACTGTAGACTTCAAAAGCCCTCTTCTTGTATGTTAATAAGCATAATGTGTTCTTTATCTCATGAAAAAACCTAAAGTTTTATGTTTAGTTTCCAATATGTTTTGTAGTTCCAAGCTTTTGGTCTACAATGTTCACTTATTTGTTCTTGGCCACTCACTTCATGCTTCTTGGTTTATATTTGGGCATGATTTAATGAAGAAATATTTCATCTTTATCCACTAACAGTGTAAAGGCTCACAGGTTTTTTTTCTTGCTTATTGTTTCCTGTTTATCAGAAACACCCATCCCAGTTCTGAATTGATTTAAGCTCTTTGGGCAGTTTCTTGGTCAGTCCTGAACAAAAGATGAGCAACATTTATATAATCTTGTGTATATAAGTATATAACCCTTTCAGTAAAGGGTTAAAGCTGTATCTGTAGAGACAGAAAGCTGAGTGGAGCTCGTCAGCATTATTCAAAGAGAACTAATCCCACAAGATTGGATTCACTATTGCTTTTATTGTCCAGGTCATGAAATAATCCTTAAAACTCAGATAATCCTGGAGATTGAATAATGGTGGCGCCTAAAAAAAAACAATCCCACATCCTGGGGTGAGAAGGTCACTGTTAAATAAATAATAGATACAAATTAGTTGTTGTCTACTGTCACAAAGCATGAACATCACAAAGTCATTTCAATAACTAATAAAAGTAATCTTACACAGGGTATGAAAGCACTGGTGTGACTGAAGCAATCTCAAATCATACAGGTAATCAATGTACTTTCAGCATGATGAATAATGGATCTATTCACTCCCCTATGCTACTATTTCATAATTAGATTGTCCTTCTCAACGCAGATTCTGTGATTGATACTAGGGCTGGATTTACAGGTGAGTTAGCTTTATACACTGAACAATATTCCACTGACCTTTTCAAACATATTTATTACAGACAAAAAGGTTAGTGACAGTAAGAATCTTCTTGCAATTGATAAGGTGTTATCAAAACCACTTTTTAGATGCCTCACAGACACATAGTAGCATGGTTCAGACAGAGCTCATAGGTAAGTGAAGTTTAAAAGCAAACACCATACAGGTGTCAGTGAAATGGTTAGCTCATTCATGGTGGCAATAACACTCTATTCAGTCACAGGGGATCCAGTTGGAGTCTCCTCACAGACAGATGCTACGGGAACAGGTTGGTTCGTCTCTAAGACGCTGTTTGAGCATAGCATGAATGTAAAGTTAAACATTACAGGCTTTTAAATTTGTGATTTGTTTTCCAGCTGTAGCTGAACCTCAAGGGACTCTCAGGGGTCTAAGTAAGTGTTTGTTCATGTTTTTTAAAAAGTATTTAAAGAAAAGATTTCAGCTCAGAAAATATAAAATGCTATATTGAGTATAAGTAATTATAAAAGGCACTCTGCTGTTACTAATTTTCACTCATCAACAGGCCAGCCTGGTGCTACGGAACAGACACAACCAGCTGGTAAGCCTAATGGAAGTTAGCAGCTGAAAAGTAATTGTCCTCATCTAGACTGGATGCATGTTACTTATGTGATGTGGTTTCATGTGTTTTGGAAGAAAACATGTGCTCACATGAGCCCTCACACCAGAACCTGCTCTGAATGCTGTGGTTGTAGAAACATTTGGTTCAATCTGTCAGGTTTTTACTGTACAATTTTACACAACATTTTTAGTTGTAGGAACATTAACGCAAACATTTCTGTAATATTTATTTTTGTCTAGCTTGGAATGGAAAAATCATGTTTTTAAAAAAATTGCAGGTATGTTATTTTCGTAATGTTACAAAACCTTCTAAAAACTTATCCGACATGTTCTGAACTTTCTGATAACAATTTCTTAACTGGAGTTAATCTAGTGAGGGAGTATCAGCCTTTAAGGAAATTCATGTAATTCATGTACAACATACTGTAGTTAGATATTTAGGAGAGATTTTGTTTCCATACAGTTTGGTACATGTGGGTGGACCATGATCTGAAGGTTTCACTGCATGTTCACTTCTTTAACTGTATGAATCTATGTAAGGATTTCCAGTTCAATTCAAGAAGGAACAAATTCAAATTTGGCAGAAACCAAAGTCTTTCACTGCAAAAAATGACATCTTAGCAAGTGAAAATATCTTGAATATATTCATATTTATCTAGTATTTCATATGCAAGCCTATTTGTAGACAATTTAAATTAAATTTAAATTATGCTGAAATAGTCTTGTTCTATTGTCTGTTAATTTTGGTAATTTTAAGCATTTATTTCTAGAAAGAAGCAAAGTTATCTGCCAACAGAACAAGAACATTTCTAGCTTGAAATGAATAAAAATGTCAAGAAATTGGTTTAATAATCTTATATTTGGTTTATTGTAATCTTTTAATAGGACATATTAGATACATTTGACTACATTCAAGATATCTTCACTTGATTTAATCTGTTGCACTCAACAGTATCTCCTTTATTTCATTTATCAGATCACATGGTTAAAGGCCTAAAAGCCCTGCCTGGGGTGAACCCTTTTCACCAACCTACAACAGAGAACCTCAAAGCTTGCATTTAGAAGATAAATTCACCTGTTTATAATGGCTTTGGCACTACAGAAGCTTTAGTGATGTGTTATTAAGGGTACATTTTCACAGACAGTTGAGTACAAAATGATGAAGGCAAACACATTTCATTTTAGCAGTTAGGGTTCAAAGATGTTCAATTATTATCAAAAATGTAAACATCGAGATATTATTAGTGGGGAAAAATATACACCGATCAGCCATAATATTAAAACCACCTGCCTAATATTGTGTAGGTCCCCCTGTGCCACCAAAACAGCTCTGATCCCTCTCAAAGCATGGACTCCACAAGACCTCTGAAGGTGTGGGTGGTTTCTGGCACCAAGACGTTAGCAGTAGATCCTTAAAGTCCTGTAAGTTGCGAGGTGGATCCTCCATGGATCGGACTTGTTTGTCCAGCACATCCCACAGATGCTTGATCGGATTGAGATCTGGGGAATTGGAGGCCAAGTCAACACCTTGAACTCTTTGTCATGTTCCTCAAACCATTCCTGAACAGTTTCTGCAGTGTGGCAGGGAGCCACTGCCATTAGGGAATACTGTTGTCATGAAGGTGTGTACTTGGTCTACAACAATGTTTAGGTAGGTGGTCCGTGTCAAAGTAACATCCACGTGAATGCCAGGACCCGAGGTTTCTCAGCAGAACATTGCCCAGAGCATCACACTGCCTCCACCGGCTTGCCTTCTTCCCATAGTGCAACGCACACACACCCGGCCATCCACATGATGTAAAAGAAAAAGTGATTCATCAGACCAGTCCACCTTCTTCCATTGCTCCATGGCCCAGTTCTGATTCTCACTTGTCCATTGTAGGAGCTTGTGGTGGTGGACAGGGTCAGCATGGGCTCTCTGACCGCTCTGCAGCTACGCAGCTCCATACACAGCAAGCTGAGCTGTGTGTTCTGACTCCTTTCTATCAGAGCAGCATTAACATTTTCAGCAGTTTGTGCTACAGTAGCTCTTCTGTGGGATCGGACCAGACGGACTGGATGCCCATGACCCTGTCACTGGTTCACCGGTTGTCCTTCCTTGGACCACTTTTGGTAGGTACTAAACACTGCATACCGGGAACACCCCACAAGACCTGCAGTTTTGGAGATGCTCTGACCATCATCTAGCCATCTCAATTTGGTCCTTGTCAAAGTCGCTCAGATCCTTACGCTTGCCCATTTTTCCTGCATCCAACGCAACAACTTTGAGAACTGACTCTTCACTTGCTGCCTAATATATCCCACCCCTTAATATATAATGTTATATAAATAACGTTACTCACAACACCGGTCAGTGGTTTTAATGTTATGGCTGATCAGTTAAAAAGTTTACACTTGCCTTTCTGAATGTGTTGCACATATCCTCTAATAGCTTAGGCATATGCCACCATTTGCCTTCATAACTTCCTCCAACCTCTTTCATAACCTCTGAATAACTTTTGAAGTCTCTGAGTTGTAATGATCTGCCCCCGTGTCCTACCCCGTGTAGATTCTTCATGAAATATCTGTTGTAACTTTTCCTGATTGTTTGGCAGCTGTGTCTCTTTGTAGTCATACATTACCTCCTTCAGATCAGGCCTACACACCTTTTTTCCACAATATTTTTATTTTACCTTCTATTTTGGATTGTTATATTGTTGCACAATTCATTTTGTTTTACGTTTCAGAATTGTCTTTCTGTATATTATTTGAAAATCAGGTTAAATACATCTATAAACAGATGCTCAATAGCTCTTTTCTCTTGCTGGTTTTGCTTGTTCTGTCCAGTTTCAGCAGGTGAACAGTACCACACATCTGGTCAGGGTCCTGAAGGTGGGTCTCAAAGTTTCCTATCATGATACTAAGGGTTTTTATCTGTTCAACTAAGTAGAATATTGTATATGTTACACTCTGTATTAGACATATGGCTTATAAAAACATGTACAACTAATCAGCTTAAAGATGGATTATTTTCATGACTGGGAAAACACAGTAGCCCCAGCTGGACACTGCCATGGTACGTTAGAGTGAGGTAAGATGTAGATGTTAAAACAGTTATATAAACCGTTGTTTTAGGCAGTGCAGCTCTCTCTCAGCTTGTGGACAAAATTACTAAGAAAAACGATCATGAATAAAGCAGATCAGCTAAAATTGGATTCTGTCCTCCTGAAAGGTGCAGAAAATGTGGAACTGGAAGATACCTGCTGACTTTCACATGAAGCCGCGTGTGAGGTTTCTGCGCTACAGATTTCAGTGTACGGACCAGACGGCCTGGCAGAGGAACAGCGACCCCAACCACTAGCCTTAGCTTTGATTCATGTGTCTCAGTTTTTTTATGTTTAACTATTTAAACATTAAGATGACACTGTAATGAACAATTTATTGCACCTGTTTTTAATTTTAAGTGGCCACACTGTATTTAATTTTTTTAATGTGATGGGGAGAGGGACAAATTTAATCATGGGGAAAAAAACAGTCTGCCCTTTTAAACCTGATGTGTTAAAAGCACACAACATTTTAAATCTAACTTCTTTTCTGATGTCTTGCTGTATTTCCATGCCTAGCTGCATGAGCAATATTCTCTACAAGTGTCATATATTGTACATTTCTAAATGTCATTTGAAAATCACATTAAATTTAACATCTATTTTGAACATCAATCTCAAGCATTTTTAATGCCCATAGATTGAGGTGTGAAAAAATGATGGAATATAATCCATTATAATTATTCCATTATTCCAACATCATAGCAATTTTCACCTTCACATTTTCAGATAAGATAATGTTAAATGACATACTGCAGAGGCAGTGCAAGTATCACATTTTTGGTTATGGAAACTGCCAGAGTAATTTTAATATGAACTGAAGATGTGATGTGGTAATGTGTTATTCCTTTGTAGGTATATAACACTGTCCAAGGCACATGAAAAGAAATGGAAAGTTCTAAATATAAAAATTACCATGAAAAGCAGTTAAAAAAAAAAAAGCAATATTAGGTGAGAGCAGTCTTTGCATCTGAGACTGTACCATACACTGTTATGCAGTTTCATAAAGAGGTTCCTCTGCAGAATTTGATGTCATTTGATTGTCTTGCTAATCCTAAACCGCTTCACTGATTTTATTGATCCATTAGTTGATTTGTTGCTATAAGAACAGATGAATTTTTCTGTAGCACTTAACTTCTTGGAAAAAGAAAGCTTGAACAAAGAAATGCTGCTCTTTTGCTCTAGAAACTGATGCAGCAGACAAACATTTAAAGCAAAAATTTATTTGGAAAAATGTAAGTACTGTGCAAATTTCAGTATAGAATAACCTTAATGCTAGGCACAATTTCATATTTCTTTATCTTGATATAATGTCATTCAGGTTTATTATAGCTGTAGCTGACGCTTTATGTAGGCCAGTTCTTGTGATCGTTCTTTATTCTTTGACAGTATTATTTAACTACCATTTTCTGTTAATCCTGAGCTTCTTAAAACCCTTTAGGAATATTAGTTTAATGTCCACATTAGATGTAATGTAACCAGCTTGTTGTATGCCATGTGACTGTGTTCTCACATTTCAATTCAAACCAAGTTACTTTCAAAACATTTTATTTGAAACATACACAAAGTATTGTTCACATGCGTAAGAAAATAATTTAGCCGTGTCTCTATTATAGATATCTAATAACTAAATTGAGCTGGATGATTGTAATATTAGAAATGAGAAACAATATAATATATTATATATAATATTCCTGCGGTCTTCACACCACATTGCTCTCTGCTTTAAAAAAAACAATGCTGGACCAATCAGAGCCACCAGGGGGCAATATGTGTACAAAAAAATAACATTTCCAATCATGACTCGCTTCAATCTTGCAGAATTGTCTTGTCATACCAGAGTTGTCTCCTTTTCTCCAGAATAAAAAGGTGTGTGGCATACTGCTATTAGAAGAAGCAGCCCAGCCAGTAATTAACAACACATCAGTAATCAATTACATTCAGGCTAATTTGTACAATAAGCTTAAACATGTACACTCAACCTAAGCCACAGTTACTGATGTCCTGTGTGTTATGATGACAACACATCTTTTTAGTGACACCTTTTTTAGACACACAGTGAAATTATGAACTTCACACTGAATCTGGATCTATCCGGTAACGAGGTGGGAACCAGACATCAATTAACTGTCTGCCTATTAAAGCAAATTCTTCACCGAGCTCTGCATGTAGTCATGGACCTGTATTTATAAAGAATCAAACAGTGACACTGCTGCTTTAATCTGCTTGTTAGACTGAACTTATGTGTATCTGTGGCTGAAAAAAATGAACCAGAAAGCCTATGTGCTACAACACTGCACATCTTTACAAACTGAAAATGAACAAAGCAGACATTTGAGCCTGAGCTGGTGACATGGTGACCCATGAACAAAGCCTCTATATAAGCAGTAGACTTTCCACTGGTAAGAAATTGAGCTCGCTTTATTCTCACAATCGTCTCCACCCTCATTTACACCTGTCTCCTTCCTGTCTACGCTGAAAACTCAATACTCAATACACATCGAGGGGGAAAAAAATTATGATCATCTAGCAGATGAATATACTGCATCAAAATTTGATGCCAATGTGAAACAGGGCCTGGATCACAACACATTTTTAATGTCATCCAGATGTAGCATCAGCTTTCACACACTCAGTTCAATTAAAAGCTTATCTGGAAAAAAAAGCACTCTTGCAACAATACCTTACATTCTACATGTGCTGTGTACTGGAACTGTGTTTTAGCTGTTCACTGCAGCTTGGGTGGTTCCTGCCAAGTCATCTTGTCAATGAAGCTCTATTCCTGTATATTCTTTTAAAATATCAGTATCAGTGAGATGATACAACAGCATTCGCAACAAATGCTGCAAATTAAAATCTCTTGGCAACTTTTAAAAACCATATACTAAGATACAGACATAAGTGCAAGTTCAAGAGTCATATGAGAATTAAATACACTGTTTTGGGACAAGCCTGACCTCAAAAGCTACAGTAATGTCAGGTCCACTCGCAGGTCTTAAACAATGAGATCTGAGGAGCTTCCCTGTGATTTAAAAACAGCTGTGTGGAGCAGTCTTTACTCAATACCCGCTGTGAAGGGACAAACAATCTCTGAGAATATCGCTTGCACAACACAATCCATTTAATAAAAAAAAAAACAAAAAAAAAACACACACTCTGCATGCTCAGTGAAGACAGATCAATACTCGATCTAAGATTATCTGTAGAATATATGTTCTGTTATACATGTTAGTTAAAGCCCCACTCAGGAATCACCACCACTGGCAAACAAGGTGCACGAAAACCTGTGTGAAAGATCTGACAAAGCAAAGCATTCATGTATTTATAAGATGATTTTTCTTTAGCTATAACTACATTATAGCTCGACATGTTACGACTATATTCCTAGCACACCATTATTTCATATTCTACTGATATGAATTGATTGATATAAATTAATGAGTCAGTCCATACAATTGCATATCCTCAGTTAATATGCTCAGCACTAGTCATGACCACAGAGCTGTTCTGGGAATTCCAGATTAGGGCTTCAACTACTCGCCTGCTGCGGAGGTATGTAATGAAACAAGAGCCTGATGCACTGATTTTATGACCAATATGGATATGGTGAAACTGTGCTGAAAGATATTCTGCTATTGCTGTCAGGGGGCTATGATTTTAAAAGAGCAAACAGGCCAGGAAAGAAAAATGGTGATTTTTAACATAGATAATTGTAACAAAAAACACAGAAAAACAAAAAAATCTCCCCAACCACACACACACACACAAATGCCTTTTTTATAAGCTGTTTTTTCTACTATAGCTTGGGGTCTTCAGGTCCTGTGGTTTCGTAGTCAGTGGTCAGGAGTGAGATGGTAGGATCATCAGCAGGGTCTGGGCTAAAATAAGAGTCTCCCTCCAGCTCGAGCAGAATGGGCAGATCCTCGCCCGTGTTCTCGGTGGTCATGGGGTCGGGCACCACCACTGGCTGAGCTGTGTACTGAACCAGCTGCTTTCCTGAAACACCATCAGAAACATGCTGATTATCTGAACCCTAACTATGAAAAAGAAGTTTAGAAATCAACTTGAAAAAAGACCAATCAAACTAATATCGCGAAAACACCGCTGAAAGACACGATTTCATGAAATGGGATCTGAAGGTTTCCAGCCTACATGTGGACTGAGCAATGCCACTGACTTCAGAACAGTTACTTTATTGAAAGCCTATTGTATTATAATTAAACTTGCACTCACATTGGCTAACAAAATGTCACACAACAGAGTCAAGCTTAGGATCAATGAGTCAGTTTGCTTTTGTTGTCATTTAACCTTTTGAGAACAATGCAGTCAAATCTTTAAAAAAAAAAAAAAAAAAAAAAAATCACGCGTTGATTTACACGTTTCAAATACACAGCAATTTATCAGGGTTATGGATATGACACCAAACAGACAAATCTTTGTGGGAGACACATTTTCTCATTTTCTACAATCTCTATGAATTTTAAAGACCATCATAGAAAGCATTATATGTACAAACCCCAATTCCAATGAAGTTGGGATGTTGTGTAAAACGTAAATAAAAACAGAATACAATGACCTGCAAATCCTTGTTGACCCATATTCAACTGAAAACACCACAAAGACATGATATGCAATGTTCAACTTTATTGTTCAGTGTTCAGTGTTCAACTTTATTGTCTCTTGCAAATATTCACTCATTTTGAATTTGATGCCTGCAACACGTTCCAAAAGAGCTGGGACAGGGGTATTTTCACCACTGTGATACATCACCTTTCCTTTTAACAACACTCAATAAGCGTTTGGGAATTGAGGACACTAGTTTTTGAAGCTTTGTAAGTGGAATTCTTTCCCATTCTTGCTTGATGTATGACTTCAGTTGCTCAACAGTCCGGGGTCTGCGTTGTCGTATTTTGCGCTTCATAATGCGCCACACATTTTCAATGGGAGACAGGTCAGACAGGAAGGCCAGTCTAGTACCCGCACTCTTTTACTACGAATCCACGCTGTTGTAACACGTGCAGAATGTGGCTTGGCATTGTCTTGCTGAAATAAGCAGGGACGTCCCTGAAAAAGACGTCACTTGGATGGCAGTGTATTTTGCTCCAAAACCTGTATGTACCTTTCAGCATCAATGGTGCCTTCACAGATGTGCAAGTTACCCATGCCATGGGCACTAACACACCCCCATACCATCACAGATGCTGGCTGTTGAACTTTGCGCTGATAGCAATCTGGATGGTCCTTTTCCTCTTTGGCCCGGAGGACGCGACCTCCATGATTTCCAAAAACAATTTGAAATGTGGACTCGTCAGACCACAGCACACTTTTCCACTTTGCCTCAGTCCATCTCAGATGAGCTTGGGCCCAGAGAAGCTGGCAGCGTTTCTGGGTGTTGTTGATGTATGGCTTTTAACTTGCACTTGTAGATGTTGCGACGAACTGTGTTTAAATGACAGTGGTTTTCCAAAGTGTTCCTGAGCCCACCTGGTAATATCCTTTACAGAATGAGGTCTATTTTTAATGCAGTGCCGCCTGAGGGATCATAGGTCACGGCCATTCAGTGTTGGTTTTTGGCCTTGCCGCTTACATGCAGAGGTTTCTCCGGATTCTCTGAATCTTCTGATGATATTATGGACTGTAGATGAGGGAATACCTAAATTCCTTGCAATTGTACGTTGAGGAACGTTGTTCCTAAACTGTTGGACTATTTGCTCACGCAGTTGTTCACAAAGTGGTGAACCGCGCCCCATCCTTGCTTGTGAATGACTGAGCCTTTCGGGGATCCTCCTTTTATACCCAATCATGACGCTCACCTGTTTCCAATTAACTTGTTCACCTGTGGAATGTTCCAAACAGGGGTTTTTGGAGCGTTCCCCAACTTTCCCAGTCTTTTGTTGCCCCTGTCCCAGCTCTTTTGGAACGTGTTGCAGGCATCAAATTCAAAATGAGTGAATATTTGCAAGAGACAATAAAGTTTATCAGTTTGAACATTGCATATCTTGTCTTTGTGGTGTTTTCAACTGAATATGGGTCAACAAGGATTTGCAGGTCATTGTATTCTGTTTTTATTTACGTTTAACACAACGTCCCAACTTCATTGGAATTGGGGTTTGTACAACATCATGAATGAGACTCGAATGAACACAAAAGGTATAGAATTAAAAATGTCTCGTTTTGGGAAGACATAAATGTGACATTTTTTGCGTTATAGATGTGACGTGTCTGAACCAGTCCTCCAAATAACTGATGTATGAAAGATGCAATTTTCTCTATAATTCAACCAGAGAACAGCTAAAAGGCAAGCTAAATAAATAAATTAATTAATTAAAATTGAGTTCAATAAATAAATAAATAAACAAACAATCAAAAGACCAGGGTTATGACTGCAACTCTTTTAACCATGTAACCACAACACAAAAGAAATTCAGCAGGACATTTCTGGCAGCACAGCAGCATACTGAAAATAAATACAGTACTATAGCATTACAGGAGAATACCTGGTTTAATGCTGTCACTACACTCTGTGTCTCTGGAAGGCTCTGACAGCAACTCCTGAATCTGTAATGACATCAGTTCATGTTTAATCTCAGCAACAACCGGGAGTTGATACCTTACTGTAAAATGGCAGAATGTTAAAAAGCCAGGAGTCAAACTTCCAAAGTATGCAAATATGCAACACAACTTCAAATCAATGCTAAAACAATTTCTTAATAAGAGAAGTTTACTCATATAAACTCTATAAACAATATATTGACGAGGCTGGATATGACACTTTATAAACAGTATGTGATTTTGGGGGGATTTGGATGGCGTGAGTTGTGCCATGCACCCTCATATTAACCCGGTAGCTGCAAGTGTCCATAAGCATACAAGCACTACTCAGTTATTCAAGACCTTGTGAGCCTAATGTTTTTTGATGATGTGATTATTTGCTACTCATCATCTCAGTATTACAGAAAAGTTCAACAACAAAAAAGGAGAATGAAATGCAGGATGAGTCTCAGAAAGCTGTAGCTGTGCATCTAGCAGCATGGTTTTACGGGTTCTTTTAGTGAAAATACTGCCGTGCCACACACAACCCACACACCCAGTGTGAATAGTGCTGTAGAGCGATGTGTTTGTGTGTTGTTCTTCGCCACCAGAAATGTTCAGTTTTCATTTTTAAGAGTTTACAGTGCTTCTGATGGTGTACTTTTATTTTGAAAGAAATCTGGAGTTTTCTGTTTCTAACTTGTGTCTGAGCTCAGTCAGTTTAAACAGCAGGGTTGCCAGATCCACAGTGTGCAGCCATGTGTTGATTTTTTGGGTACAGGACAGTTTTTTCAGTTTTTTTGCAGTGATTAATTATATTTCTTTATTAAAACATTCACATTCAAATAAAAATAATTCACTTAAACTCAAATCCTACAGGAACCAACCCCAGAATGATCAAACACTTCCATCAAGCAAAGACTAACATTAAGGAGTCAATCACAAGGTAAACTAACACACACACACGCGCACACACACACACACACACACACACACACACACACACACATGCACACACAAGCTCGCTCGCACACACACAAGCTTGCACACACGCGCACACACACAAGTTTGCACACACACACAAGCTCGCACAGGCACACACACACACACAAGCTCGTGCGCACACACACACACACACACACAAGCTTGCACGCACACATATTGTCAGACTTACAGTTGTCAAACTGTCCAAGTCGAAGTCAGCGCCAGTGTTTGAACTGAAGATCTACAAAATATTCGTAAGAAAAATTAGAAGCAGAATATTACCACTTTTACACATCTTTTGTAAATCTTTACCAGATGGGAAATAAAAAAAGCTGGAAGCACAGCTCAGGGCTGGTATGCATATAGCACTTCTTTTTTAATTACATTTCTAAGCCTGAAAAACATCTTAGTTCAAATCTGGGAATAAAAATGTGATATAAAAATCCTCTGAGTAACTGAGTAGGAGTTAATCATGGCCAGTAATGGATAAAGGCGACGTTAGAAAGCTGTCGCATTTTGTAGCTTCTTCCATCGTTTCATCTCCTGTTCATTTAGATGTAAGTGGCTAATCATTTTGGCCACGTGTGATAGGACCTCTCCTGACACAAAATGTGTGTTTATTCATATTTACAATCCACATATTACACTGTGGCATCTTAGCTGGAGATTAAATCAGGGGTTCCCAAACTATGGGTCACTTGATTTACAAATGGGGTCATGAGAGAAACTCACAACCTCCTCTTTTATTTCATTCATTTATTTTCGAAATATCAAAGACGGGTTTTGTGTGCTAATATTTTAAATTGTTACTGGGAGTCACATTCAGACAAGCCACATTTAAAGTAAGAGTGTGAGAGCTATTTTAGTCTTTTTCACCCTCCTGCCATGGTGAAGTAATGAAGGAACTCAGGAATAGAAACAGACAAATTTCTCTTCCCATCTACATCCACTAAACAAACCAGGAACGTGTCTCAAATCACATACTTATGTACGTTTCTAGACCATTATTGAGTACTAACACTAATTGAGCACGTCAGTGTGTTTAACCTTGCTGTGTATCAAACTGCTAAACATTTTACAGTTCGATTTGGAAGCCTGATGGACAGGGATGATTTGGCTCTGACGTGATGTCTAATGAAAGTTGCTTTTAAATCCTCTGGATGTACATAAGATGCCGCTCACACTGCGTCAAGTATAAACCAGGCTGCTTGGCGTCAGGCCGTATCACTCCACCCTGGCGTGGATTATTTTCCTATTACAACACAACTCTTCTCATTAATCTGGTCAGTGAGAAGAATATTATTCTGGTTTTTAGTCAATTACGTTACATATATGTATGTTTCTAATATAATAAAATGTTCAAATGTTACAGTAGTTCTATATTTTAAATCTGGAATAAAAAAAAGTGTATGATGGTCAAGGCTTAGGGTCACAAAAAATTCATAATGTCCATTTGGGGTCATCTACCGAAAAAATTTAAATGAACAGAGTAGCCAGGTGACCAAATGCGAGCAGTCCAAAACTGTGTCTCAATCAGCCATAACTGCATTGTTTCTTGGGAAATTTTTTGGCACTTAAGACCAAAATTTTACCCTGAGCAGCTTTATACACACCGGCCCCTAATTCTCAGAGCTGCTTTGGTCAACATAAATAATCCCACCACTGTGAATCTCATTGTAATGCTATCTGTCAGAATGGAGCAGACGTTGGATTTCTAATCTAAAAAGTCACACACACTTTACACTTTCAATGTACATGTTATATATCAGAAGGGAGCAAAAGGACACTCACATCAAAGAGTGGTGAGGAATCAAAGTTGATGGACTGCACATTTAAGATTGCCTGCAGGTTTTCCAAGCCGCTGTCGATGATGTCCACGTGCTCGCTGAGCTCACTCCTGGGGCATAAAATCAACACTTCAGTTCAGGTGCTATAAAACTCAGGCACATCTTTACGTGATCACTGTTTCTTTTTGTAGCTCACGCTGTGGTTTAAAACAAACAGTTGCACATGAAAGAAATCATAAGCATACATCATTTTAATGATAACCACAAAGCTACAGAGCTGTGCTACACGCTGGTGAGGAACACGGGGGAAAGGCCGGTGTCCCCAGCAACACATTAGGACTTTATTTTTGCACTAATACACTGAGGAAGGGGCAGGTGGGATGCACATGCATCACAACCTATATGCCATGCCACACTCCAATATCACCAAAATAATATGTCCAGGATAAAAATTAGCTTTGAATATCATGCCATCACAGGAACTTTATGAAGCCACCACTCTCGCGCCGGAGCTCAGGAATCCTCGGTCAGTAGTAGTACTGAGCGTTCAAATAGCTGCTTATGTTGTTGTGCAGAGCTAATGAAAAATGCGTAGATCAGCTGTATAAGAACCCGTGCTACATGCATTGTGCAGCTGTATATTAGCAATTTGCCACCATTCCTACACAATCATCTATCACCCGTGTGAACACTGGGAATGTATGAGGTGTTGAGGCTCCTTGAGGCCAGAAGCAGAGAGCAGTGGCTATGTGTGTTTAGTGTAAATGGGCCTTGACAGCTTATTAAGCACAGCGCTGTGTGTTCTGGGGTTGGCACGGTCAACTGAAATGCTAACCGTGGATGTGATCTGAGGTGAGAAGACGAAGAGGAGAGGCTGGGAAAAGGGTGGGACACCTCAGACGTCTGGGAGGAACTGAAAAGATAGAAGCACAACATGGGACTGGAGACAGCAGGAGGGGAGGCACTACACAATTACTCCTCTCACCCACGGTGAAAAGGCCTGAGAGAAGCGTTCAGTGCAAACACAAGACAATGAGCTGGACGTCAAAAGAATGCCTCTACAATCATGATGGTACAGAATATACAGAAGTATAACATACAGAAGTAGTTGCTATGGAAACAAATGGTCTCAGTGGTAAATAAAATATCACCTGAATTTAAAAAAAAAAAAAGGCAGAAGAAAGGAAATTCAGGGCTGATCGTCTAACACTGCATTCACACTAGTGAGTCGCTTGTAGTTAATTGCTTGTTGGTGTGGCGTGAACACTACCGCTGTCTCTTGTGAGCGCTTCCGGTGTTTTTTTTTTTTGTTTGTTTTTTTTTCAGATGAGAAAGGGTAGCAGCTGAAATGTAGCCTACAGCACCTGATTTACTACAGTCTACAATTTACTCATCTTTAAAATGTACTTAAAATGAATTCTAATAGTTTAATAAAGTGAAAAAGTGTGAAAATTGGTTTCTCAATGTTTACACTCACCAGAGGCACCACCGCATATCTACATATCTACAGATCTTCTTCTATCTAGTTACACACAAATTAAATAACACAAATAATCAGTGTGAAAATCAGTTGCATGATTTACGTTATGTGCCAGGTTTTGTATTGGCTATTAGCAAATTAGCAGTGCAAGCTAACTGCACTAGCCACAAAGACTCTACTAAGACACCAACGACCTCTGCTACTTCCTTCCAAGCTTCTTCATAACATCGATAGACATTTAATGACAGATCGTATATGAAAGGATAAAAGGAAACCACATTTATAAGATTTTCTTCCCTTTCTTTTGAGTCAGGCAGTACATATGATCTAACTGCAGGTAGGAACTGAAGTTGTGAGAAGGGAAATGGAAAAATGTGGTCCCATGAGCACCATATGATCTGTCCAAGGAATCACTTTACTACATCATACCTACTTTGCATGTAGTTGATTAAATCCCTAATCCCATGTGGCTTGTCGTGTGCAGCTGTCACTGAAATTGCGCCTCTGTGTCGCGCGTGTACACAGAAAATGAAAATCGCCTGTCGCTCGCTAGTGTGAATGCAGGGTAAGAGGCTTAATACAGCTGAGAGTGATGATGAGAAAGCAAATAGCTCAAGGTGCTGTTGCATGTGAATAATTTATATATAGCTTAATGTATTTAAAGAAATGTACAGCTGTGCAGGTGGGTGATGTACATACAGTCAGGGCAAAAAGAAAGTACACCCTTGTTCAGTTCTATGTTTTTATTCATCAAGGCCTAAATAACAGTTGTGAAATCCTCACCAACCTCTATAAACCAATAACCTCAGATGACAACAAAATACACAATAGATTTCAATATGTAGTCATTTTTTCCCCCCAAAACCTAAACCAACATTCAGAAACCAGGTGAGGAAAAAATAAGTACACCCTATAATTCAGTAACATGTAGAACCACCTTTAGCAACAGTGACTTGAAGGAAACGTTTTGTTTGGAGGAGTTTATCAGTCTCTCACATCATTTTGGAGAAATTTTGGCGCACTCTTCTTTACAGCATTGCTTCAGTTCATTCGTTTATGCACAGCTCTCTTAAAATCCCGCCACAGCATCTCAATAGGGTTGAAGTCTGGCCTTTGACTTGGCCATTCCAACACCTTGATTTTTTTTAGCCATTCAGATGTTGATTTGTTGCTGTGCTTGGGATCATTGTCTTATTACATGACTCAATTTCAGCCCAGCTTAAGCTGCTGGACAGATGACCTCACATTTATCTCAAGAATATTCTGGTATAAAGTGGAGTTCATTGTTATCTCAATGACTAAAGGTTTCACAGGTCCTCTAACTGCAAAACAAGCCCAAATCATCACCCCTTCATCACCACGCTTGACAGCTGGTATGAGGTGTTTGTGGTGATACGCTGTGTTTGGTTTTCCCCAAACATTGCATTGTGCATGATGACCAAACATCTCCACCTTGGTCTCATCAGTCCAAAATATATTGTTCCAGAAGGTTTGTGGTTTGTTCAGATGCAGTTTAGCAAACCTAAGTTGTGCTGCCATATTCTTTTTGGAGAGAAGTGGCTTTTTCCTAGCCACCTTTCCATGAAAGCCATACTTGTGCAGTCTTTTTCTGATTGTGCTCACATGAACATAAACGTTTAATTTGCTTGCAGAGGCCTGTAGATCACATGATGTAGCTCTTGTGTTTTTTTTTTTATTTCTCTGGGCAGTAAACAGTCTTGGACTGAATTTGCTGGGATGCTCACTCCTGGAAAAACTGGCAACTGTCTTTAAGTCTCTCCATTTGTAAACAATCCTTCTCACTGTACAATGGTGAATTTCAAATAGTCTGGAGATGGCCTTATAACCCTTTTCGGATTGATGAGCAGCAACTATTGCTTCTCTGAGGTCATGACTGTCCTTTCTTCTTGGCATGATGTAGAAACACTCCCAAGTGCTCCAGAACACCAAACTGCCAAAATTTCTGCTTTTATAGAGGTAGTCACACTTCTTGATGATTGACTAATCTTAATCTTACTAAGCATTTCATTAGTAACACCTGCTACTCTCTTAATAATTGTGAAAGTAGGAAGCATGTACTTATTTATTCCCACCTCATTTCTAAATGTTGGTTTACTTTTTTTTTTGGGGAAAAAATGACTATTATATTGAAATCTGTTGTATTTCTTTTCCCTCATCACCTGAGGTTATTTTTTTTTGTTTATAGAGGTTGGAGAAGACCACACAATTATTATTTAGGCCCCAATACATAAGAACATAGAATTGAAGGTGGGTGTCCTTTCTTTTTCCTATGACTGTTTACAATATGTGTTGTGACAGAAGAGGTAATAGCAGAGCATGATATTAGCCACGTCTCAAAGCACATATATTTGGTGCACACAGTGTGTTTACTATGGGAAATTCAATTCACGACATGCTACAGAGGGAGGCATTCCCACCTCACAGCTCCAGGGTCTCTGGTTGAATCTGGAAACTCGTGTTAACCTTAGCTCAATGCGGCATGTAGGTTTCTTATATCTATGGTTAAACATGCTGTGAAATAACTCACCACCTCATAAGGATGTTGTGAATTTAAGTTTAAACATGGAATTTGATGGCGTGTGCCAGCTGTAGTGAGTTTACTGCATCACTCACATTCACCACAGCAGATAAAAGCTTAAAATTTTGTGCCACAGCAGGTTATATGTATGTGTGCGCTTGTTGGGGTGGTAGTATGAATATTTGAATATTATTTGATTAACGCTTTGACAAATTCACACAGTAATTCTGCTCATCACTACTAGATACAAGTACATAGTCTATAATCTAAGAATTTAGCATATAGTGTGCAGTTTTACTATTGAAACTCGTGTTATTAAAATGCTGGTAAATAAATAAATAAATGCCAATGTAGTTCCATAGCTCTCATTTCAATTTATACTGAGTGAAAGATTTTTTTTTTAAAGAAAGAATACACCCAAAAATGTTAAGAATGCTCATAATAAATGTAAGCCTGTCCCACCATGCTAGATCATGGTAATCAGTCCCCAGCTTTCATTATTAGAAATCTTAAAAATGACTCACAATTTTGGATGTTAGGGCACACCTAAACAGGAGGTGGTGGTGTGGTTATGACTTAAAAACATACACAAAACATGACTGATGCACAGTTCAGCATAATTTGCTTGTTGACAGGAGTTTTTGGAAAGAAAACTGTCCATTCTAGAGAAATATATGGACACGTAGAAAAAAAGAAAAAAAAACAACAAACAAACATGTATTTTCTTTACATGTTTGTAATAGGAACCAGCGGCTGTGATGTCTTCACCAGAAAGATGAACATTTTGTGCATTATGTAAACTGTAAGTGACATGTGGCCAAGTTATCATATGTGCAATGTTATGACCCTGAAATGGTGGTAAAACTGCAGATTTTTACAAATTGTTTTTAATCTTCCTAAAGCTTTCATGTTCCTCTCAGTCCTGAACACGTCCCCCAGGTAGGATGTAATCTGCATGTGTCAGTTGGAACTGATGCTCTGGGCCAATTTGTTAAAAGTGACTTCTTTTAACTAATATATGCAAAGTAGATTAAGTGTAAGACTAAATGTAGGCTGTAGTAGCACCACAAAAGCAAAACACACAGACAGAAAAAAACATGGACCAGAGCATCCTAGTGTGAGCAAAGGAAACACGTAGTTATAACATTGTGAGGGAGCTTTTAGACAAATTAAAGCCGTCTGACTCGCCAGATTTTGTTTTCTCCTCAACAAGTGAATTATGCAGAAATTTTTTGAAAAAAAAAAAAAAAAAATCAGGAGAATTCCATTCCATCAGACAGAATTGCAATAATATGCACTTGCATGCATCTACTATTTAAAAGGCATGAAAGCAGCAGTATGATTAATTCATTTATACAGTTTAACTGTTCGTGCTTAAGCAAAGCCATACTTAAGTCACTCAGTTTCACTTGGCTGTGGTATTCATTCTTTTTTTGGCAGGGATTTGCTGTACCTGTAATGGTGTTACAAGTGTGTGTGTGTGTAAGATTCTTTAAATGAGCAGAGTCTGGAAAGAGTTTCTCCCAATGGAGGAGTGATGTTTAGAAACATGACCTTATCAGTTTGCATAAACACTCAGTAAAGCAGATGAAAGTACTCTGTAGAATTCTTAAGAATAGTTGACCGTATAGTATACCGTTATGTCGAGCATTCTGCAGCTGCTTTGCCAAAAACACCTGGCAGGGCCTGACTGAGAGAGAGCTTGATAGACTGGGTCAATCACTTACAATAACTTACTGCAGAGGGTTTTTTGGGGGAGTATGGTCATGGAGTATTATTAATACTCACTTGTCCAAACACGCCACGCTTAAGCATTGCTGTTGTGATGGGGGCTGAGGTGGGGCAGGTGATGGTTCACTCTCCTGCAGAATGGAGTTAATAAAGGTGGTAGGGGAAAGGGGCGTGTCTGCAGGTAAAGTGGACCCTGCCCCAACCTCCACCTCCACAGGACACACTTCTTCTACCTCAGAACCATGAGTGGGGCTTAATGGCTCTTCCTTTACATGCACCAATGGGCTTGTCCTGTTAAGAGTAGAAGAGGTGTGGTGTTGTATGATCAGCAATTTAACAATGACAAAGTCTCACATACACAATGCCAAGACGTTTTGTCCAGGTTTATTGTTCTGTTATTTTCACATAGCAAAGCGGTCTCTCCTTTCAAAACAGAAAAGAAACAGTAAGTATCTATCTCTACACATAACAGAGCAATGCAGTGGGGAACTGATTATGAAAATTAAGTCTGGTATGAAAAAAAATGTTGTGAAACTGGACAAACTGCCAAATACTCCAGTCTGTACCCACATACTCTGAGCTTGTTCGAGTGGAGAGCATCACAGATTTTCTTCTGCACACTGAGAAATGACTTCAACACTGCAGACTATTTTGTTCATATGAAAATATGTTACTGTGAAAAATAAAAACAGGTACTTTCCTATACTGTTCTAACTGCTGCTGATTTAATTGGTATATTAATTTTCTTATAGCATATAGCATTTGTATACAAATATAAAGACTTTAAGTTGTCATTGCATGTGTACTTAACACATTCTTCCTTATCTACATTATCAGGAAGGAATTCTGTATCTGCTGTCCTCAGGCCACGGCACAAACTTATTAAACAAGTTACACTATAACTTGACGGGTTTAACGCATCATGTTGTGCACTGACTGGCCCCAGATGTGGAATACTTTCCTTTCACACATGGAACTCGACACGAACTCTACAGCACCATGTTCAGAAGAACCAGAGACTGGTTATCTGAACTATACATGGCTGCAAAAAGAGCTTTCACTCTCGGTGTAAACAGACTTGAGTCCGTCCAAAAAGCCTACTGGATCAGATCCATGTGCAAGCTAGAGCTGTCATCATAACAAACACATACACTGCACTTAGAGCTGCATTTAGGTTTAATAAGTATTCTTAAGTAAGGACTTGCCTATCCTCAATCCACTCTTCTGCACTAGCGGGGCCGGACTGAGCCAGATCTGTGATGTCAGAGATGATCGGGCCAGTCTTGACAGGTGCATTAGTGGAGAAGATGCCAGTTCCTGTGAAAGTCGCTCCAGGGGACTGAAGGGGAAGATAAAAAATATATATATATATATATATATATATATATATATGCACAGACAACACCTTTAAACACAAAACATTATTTATGCTAGTGGACTCCAAACCTTTTTGTTAATCCCCCTTTGCTATTCAAAATAGAAATAGCATAGATAAATGTATCCCTCTTGGATAAAATTAATTGTAGTGGTTGCATAGTAGTAAAAACAGACATTTATTATCTCTCTACAAATAAATCTGGAAAGACAGATTTACAGTCAATGCCATTTGATGATTTTATTGGAGAGAGAAAATTAGCCAAAGAAAAGTGCTGGCCTGGTACATGAACAATCCCTTGGTACAGTAAAAACATGAATACAAACAGTAGTCGAGCTGTGGCAAAGCTAGATTTTGGAAATGTTTAAGCCTAAGCATTCTGATTTGTAATAACGCATATTTATTAAAAATAATATTTAAAGAAATACACTATATGGCTAAAAGTTTGTGGACACCAGACTATCACACTCATATGTGCTTGCTGAGCGTCCCATTCCACATTTATTCCCCCTGTGTTTGCTGTTATAATAAGCTCCACTCTTCTGGGAAGCTTTCCACTAGATGTTGGAGCGTGGCTGTGGGGATTTGTGTTCATTCAGCTACAAGAGCATTAGTGAGATCAGGCGCTGATGTTGGTGAGGAGGTCTGGGGTTCAGTCGGTGTTCCAGTTCACCCCAAAGGTGTTCAGTGAGCCTCTTAGTTCCAGTGAAGGGAAATTGTAATGCTACAGCACACAAACACATTCTATACAATTGTGTCCTTCAATCCTGTGCAGCAATACTTTGGGGAAGAACCACATATGGGTGTGATGGTCCGTATACTTTTGGCCATGGAGTATAACTACTTGATTTATATTCCTACAGCACCGGTGCAGGGTTCAACTTGAAACAGTGCAAGAGCCACAGTGTTTGTGGACAACTCACATGTGCAACCATTATTTCTACATTTTGCTCGGTATTTCGTTTCCTTCTTTTACAGTTTGTGATCTAGGTTTTCTCCCACTACAGTGCACTTTATTTCTCATGCCCTCTATGCTCCCATTCCATCTCCCTGTGCCTCCCCTGCAGTACTTTGGGATCCACCCATTAATGCAATGGACAGCATTGGTAATGTAGTATTTCATTAATATTAATACAATGTAAACAGCATTGTATAAGTCTGTAGTACTCACAGAGAGATTGGGTGAAGGCTCCAGAGAGTACTGCCTACTGTATTTAGGCATGGAGTGTGCTGTACTGCTGTCATTCAACATCAGAGGCCTAGAGAGACAGAGAAAGCAGAAGAATGAAAATCAAGCAAGAAGACCAAATGATTTTTTTTTTATTTAAAGAAACAACTTACGCTAAAAATAAAGTAAGGACACAGAAAATTGGACAACAGTGCTATAATGTTTGTCTAGAAATAAAGGTTATAAATGTTGATGGAATGATCTGTAAAACATCTGAAGGACTTGCATCTTTCTTTTCACCCCGAGAACCCTGTTGGTCCGTGCCAATGTGACAAGGAACTGGATGAGCTATGGATAGAGAAAACAATGTTAGTAGGGAAATTTTATATATGTGTGTAATATATTTTATTTATATATATATATATATATAAGATTTCACAATTATTATATATAGCATTATCATACAAACATCATCTGAACCTACTCTGCATGGTGATATGCTGACATTACCGGATCACAAATTTATTTATAAAATACTATAATCACAATATTGTGGCATATGCAAATATAAAGTGAGGCTTTACACCAGCTGTAGCTGCAATCGTCAATTTTACTCCGCTAGCAAGATTTCACTCTTTTGTGATTACCTTTATTTTTCTTTCTTAACAAGCTTATATGATTGTGACTACAAGTTTTAGTGACTCTTGTAGAGCATCCATCATTTCATAATTGCTGGAAATATTTTCGTTTAATTCATGGCCAAAGATTAGTAAGTATGAAGAGCAGCAGTGGCAAAAAAACAAACAAACAACAACAAAAAAAACCCACACAGACAATCCCCCCAACACGTGATGTCCCCAAAACTTAACAGAATAAAATTAAAAACCACTGTTGAGTGGAGGTAATCTGGGATAGATCTTTTTTTAAGGGAATTAAGAGCGGGAGACGAAAAAACCCCCCCCCCACACACACAGATGAGACCTTGAGTAATTCCGTCATTTCCAGGTGCTACTCTGATTTTATTTCTGTTTGGATTGGTCAGTGTGTTTCTCCCTCCTCCCCTCCTAGCATCCAGGCAGCAATTAATGCAGGAGAAAGACTATGCCACACACTGTCATGTTTTGTACATATTAGCAGTTTGGATAGAGAGAAGATTATTGGATCATTTACAATTACTAAAGATCGCATGATATTGTGCAGAACTGGTTCCCCCATGTATCTCTAATCCCCACTGAATAGTGCTATTGGCATAGTATTGTTAAAACTAATTTAGATTAAATACTACTAAAGTCAAAAAAGTCAATTCAAAATGAAAGCTTACAGAAAATAATGAATGCTGTCAAGCAGTGTAAAAGTACAAGGAAGTCACACCATGTTTTAAAATGCATTATTTACAGTGGAAACCGAGGAACTGTAAGTTGAGGAAATGAGATTAGACTCCTGTAGTAGGGTGAGAAGAGACTGAAGGTGTTACCTTATTTACAACTTTCTGTTGCTGGGCATGTTTCTGCCTCAGCATGGCCACTTCTCTCCACAAAGCTTCATTCTCACTGAAAAAAGAAGGCAGCGGGGGTGTTAGCCATCTACATGCCACCTTAATGTAACAGGGAAAGTTCAACAGCTCAAGATAAAACATGAAGACCGTGACTAAGCACTGCTACAGAATAAAGCTTTCCTTTACAACAGCAAAAGCAGACACTGAATCCTGTTCAGCAGCTGAAAGTAAAATTTTAGAACTGGATCCATGAAAATAACTCAATTTTCATAAAAAGTTCATATTTATTTCATTATTAATAAAGTTAAAAATAAAACAAAAATTAGAACAAAGTCAGATCCCAAATAGACAAATTCTGAAAGTATGCAATTAATACAGATACCAGATTAATTACTGACTAAATTACATTAAAAATTACTGACTAAGTAACTAACTAAATCTTATAAACTAACAGTAACCAAATCACTGATTAAAAACTTGACCTTGTCCATTATAAGCTGTCATTAGCTAACCAATATGAAAATGACCCTTTATTGTACATCCTAGAAAAGGTAGCGCAGCAGATAAGCTCATACTTGCATAGGAATTACAAGAAATCTTTCAGACAGGGTTTGTACTAAACCTCATTACTAAAACAGTCCTGGTTAAAGTAGTAAATAACCTATACTACTGGCATCTGGTCAGGGTTGTGTCTACTTACTCGTATTGCTCAACCTTAGTGCAGCTTTTGATACTATAGATTTATCTGTCTGGAAGAATATTGTGGAGTTAGTGGAACAACTTTATCCTAGTTCAGGTCTTATCCATCAAAACAGAAATACTTCTAGTAACACAGGTGTAAGCTTTCTGATTACGTAGTAACTCTGGATGACCTTTAAGTTGTCTCATGTCATGGTCTAGTCTTGTCTTCACATTTAAATGTGGAATATGTATGTGTTTTGAAAACTGCTTTCTGTATATATTTTAACTGGATCTCATTTCTCCTCTGCAAAATGCAAATATGTTAGATAGCAATGTAGATGTGGGCAGGCAGCCAAATGTTAACAAGGCAGAAATAAGATGAAAGAATTAAATAAACTGAGTTCAGCTAAATTTGACTGCACTAGTCCTTTTTATTAATGCTTATGGACAGCTTGCTGAGGGCAGGTGAGAAAATGGCCTTTCTGAAATGAGAGAATGAAGAAGAATTCTTCACCTGCCTTTATGAAACAGACTGAAAGACTCAGCTACAGTCTAAACCTCCAACACAGGCCTGTAAAAGAGCACAGCAAGGGAAGAGCTTTCCCTTCAAATCCTCTCCTGAGCCCTATAGCTCGCCCACCCAACCCCAACCCCACTCGTGATCTGGACCTTTATTGGGCAGGTGTAGATTCCTCTATGCAGCTGGGATTAAAACGTCACCAAACATCTTACCAGATTTCCCTCACCCTGCGAACTCCTCCTCAGTCCATACAGAACTGACAAAATCAGAATGTCCTCTAAAAATTAACCATGACAATATAAAACACAGACAAAAAATAAATATAAATATGCACCAAATCATATTAGTACTAACAGTTTTATCATTTTTTAAGAGTGTTGGCATTTTCATTTACAAACTGGAGCAATCTATGTGACCACTCTATGAAATGGAGAAAAAAGCCACCTGCGTTATCTACAAACCCCAACAACACATTTTACTAAATCACTGTCTCATCATGCCGTGCCAGCATGCGTTCTGCCACTGTGTGTGTGTGTGTGTGTGTGTGTGTGTGTGTGATGTCACACTAATGTGTGTTTTGACATGCAGACTAACTTGCATTTGGGAAGTCATATTCCACTTGTGAGAGAGCTCGCCCGTATTAGGACGGTGACTAAGCCAGGCAAAAATGTTATGCATCACTACACTGCAGAGGTGCCAACATCGCTAACGATAAAAAAAACTACAAAAAGCAAATATCGATGGACGGATCAGCACCATGCTAACAGCATATGTGATAAAACATGTAAAGGTTGAACTGATATTGAACAGCAATCTTCAGAAACGTTTAGATTTATATGCAGCTGAGTGTACAAGTTTACTTTATACAATTGTTTCAAAATGAACCTAAGTGCACGTCCAGTCTGGAGTCCAGTCCAAGTCAGATTTTGCAAATAATAATAATTACTGTTGTGATCTGAGCATCAGTAAACAGATTTTAAAAAAGAAATTCTTATTTTAAAAAATGCAATAAATGATCATCAACACACTGAAAGAAAATTAAATAAAAAATAATTAAACAGTGATCAACAACACATCCTACTCCACTTTTTTTTTCTCGTTTTGGCGTTCCATTTTTTTTTTTGCATACAGTTAATTGATGTTAATTTGCCCCTCGCAGACCCAGACGGATGTTTTGGGTAGCAAATAGAGCAGTAACTGGTTACATGATACCGTCGAGCTGCACACATTAACAGTATGGGTGGGTAAGTCACGGTGACACCGGGGTTTCAGAAAAGTGTCAGTTTTCAGCTGTCCGCTCTTTTTTTCCCCGTCATTCTGTGTAAACTCTTAACGACTGCTGTGTGTGGGATTTTCACACACATCAGTCGTTAAGAGTTTACACAGAACGATGGAGAAAAAAAAAAATCCAGTAAGTGGCAGTTCTGCGGGCAGAAAAGGTTTGTTGAGAGGTCAGAGGACAATGGCCTTACTGGATCAAGCTGACAGGAGGTCTACAGTAACTCTAATAACTACTCTGTACAACTGTGGTGAGCTGAAAAGCATTTCAGAATGCACAAAATATGAAAAAGAATCACTTTCTCACTGCCACTGAACTGCACTACAGTTAGTTTGGAACTGTACTAAGGGCATCTTGCTCAGATGGTCTCAGACCGGTTGTTCTGGTCCACACCCGAGTGTGAGTACCTGCACAAACGAATCGCACCACACAAGCTCTCACCTGCACAAACGAATCGCACCACAGAGGGAAATTATTGTGTACAGTTTAATACCTTTTTTCTCAGAGTGAATATGACAACTATACTATATGTTTCTGTCTTGAATAACGATTTCTGTGGACTCAACAGTTATTCAGTTATTGAAAATTTGAATTAATAATCAATTAATACTAACACACCACTGGTATTAAGTCAAAATTCTATCTTGACAACCCTAAACTGTAGTTACATAAAACAGAACAGTGATTGACCTCACTGTTAAATACAGAGACACAGCAATGCATGAGAAACCCAGGAGGCCCAAGCCCACAGCACTACCTCCCGTGTGCATTTCAGTCCATGATGGCAGTCAGTGAACTCCGAGCTTCTAATCAGGACCCTAAAATAACTGGGCTTTAGGTGATGCTAAAGCAGATGTCTCACTGCTTCGTTCATGAACACAGACAGAGAGAGAGTCCTCAGTCTTGCAGGCTTGACATAAAAAGCAAATGAAAATATCAAAGTAGATCTAGTTTACACTATATGGCCAAAAGTATGTGCACCCCTGACCATCACACCTACATGTGGTTCTTCCCAAAACTGCTACCACAAAGTTGGAAGCACACAATTGTATAGAACGTCTCTATGTGCTGCAGCTTTACAGTTTCCCTTCACTGGAACTAAGAGACTCAAACCTGTTCCAGCATGACAATGCCCCTGTGCACAAAGCGAGCTCCATGAAGACATGGTGTGTGAAGGTTGGAGTGGAAGAACTCGAGTGTCCTGCACAGAGCCCTGACCTCAACCCCACTGAACACCTTTGGGATGAACTGGAACACCGACTGAACCCCAGACCTCCTCGACATCCCAACATCAGCGCCTGACCTCACTAATGCTCTTTTAGCTGAATGAACACAAATCCCCACAGCCACGCTTCAACATCTAGTGGAAAGCTTCCCAGAAGAGTGGAGCTCATTATAACAGCAAACACAGGGGAATAAATCTGGAATGGGATGCTCAGCAAGCACATGTGGGTGTGACGATCAGGGGGGCACATACTTTAGCCATATACGTAATGAGTCTGAATGCCTCTCAGACAGTTGGCAGAGCCTGAGCTGGTTTAGCACTCACAAAATTCTGAGGAAAACTAAATATTCTATAATGGAAAAGATTAAGCAAGTCATCACTCAGCTCGACTTCTTCCTACACTTATGTGCCTGTGAAGCTGGCCGGGTTTAAGATGAAATAAGATATAAAGCATATTGAAACCACAGCATATAAAATCATATTGGCTTGAAAAGCACCTCGTGTTTTACTTACTGTTTCAGGGTGCTGATTTTGGTGTCCATTGACTCCTGCTTTCCCTTCATGTGCTGCACGTCTGAGATCATTTTGCTCACGTCCTCTGGGCTCAGCTTCAGGTCCTCGTGCTTAATATTGGACACCTGAGGATGAACACCATGAAACTGTCAGAGAGATGTGTGTGTGTTGTACACAGGAGCGTGATATGGTTTTGTCCCAGTCCTGAACCCATGGACAGATGTTAAAAAAAAACAACAACAAAAGAACAGTGGAAAACCTTTGCTCAGGGTTTGAGCTTAATTTTAAATTTTTTAGTCTAAACTGGTCAGTTGGACAGAAGCTGCATATGGAACGGCAGTAAAAATCCTAGAAGTGGACGTCTGGGTCTGAGGCATCAGGCAACACCAGATTAGCAGCTTGTACACCTCAGCCAGGCTTCCAAAAATTAAAACGCAAGTCATATCATGAGGTCAACAGTGGAGTGTAATGTAAGTGTAATGTAAAGTGTTCCTTGCCATTTCCCATCAAATGTGTTTTAGTCTTAATGAAGTGATGTAGTGTGTGGCACAGCATGCTTCATAAACCAAATAATCAGTAATAAAAAGCCCTAGCTGGACCTTCCAGCAGGACAATGACCCAAAATATATGTCTGAATTAAGCTTAATTTCTAATTTAATTTCTTATTTAAAATTAATTTCTTATTTATTGAACTGCTGTATCACGTTCTCCATCATTACCTGTCATTACCTGTCATTACCTGAATTATTCAGTATAACAGGTAATGACAGCCGTGCTGATATTCAGTACAGCAGCATGATGGAGAATGTGATACAGCAGTTCTATAAATAAGAAATTAATATTGACTAACTGACATTTCACATACAATATGGCTAAATAATAGTTCCCAAAGAAGCCAGAGCGGGATAAAGTGCTGTGTTGCCATGGTAACAAACAGACCGACTGACAGCCCATAGTAAGTGTAGTAACAGTTTCAGTGTAAGGAACTATTGCTAGAACAGGAATATTATGTAATGAACACAGACGAGTGGAGTAAAACACACACCCATTGCGTTATGCTAAATATCAGCACTCTGCTCATCCAATCAGATTAGTGGACCGTAACGAACTGGTATAAAACGGTTTAATCACTCCTACATGATCTTACACTGCCACGATATCCAGTGACGTTTACACGGATTATGTTATATTACCAGATCTGCCAAGCTTTATGCATTTTGCACAGGAGTGCTGCAATTTAAACATCAGAGCACGCTATCACGGGATGTCACTCAAAGAAGCACCAAAAGAGGAGTGTTTTTCTCCTCGCTATCTCACAAGCCCTCGAGTAGGGGTGAGCGATCTGGCAAAAATATCATCCATCATCAAATGGAAAGCTGATTGAGTGGTGAGTGAGGATTTAAATATGTTTCAATGCTGAGTACATTAGCAGCGTTGGTTTACATTTCATTTAACATGTTTTAATAAGCTATTCATGCTTCTTTGCTGTGGTTTTTATTGCGTACAGCTGAGGAATGGCAATGATAGAAAAATATTTGTGACTCATTTGTGAAGTCATAACAAGGATTAACTTATTAAGTGCCTTTCCAGCACTTTCTCATAAGGAGTGCCTTTAAAAAAAAAAAAAAAAAATGTTGCTTGCTTCAGCGCTGTTCATGTGTTATGGCACACTTTGGCACCCTCTTTGACTCTGCTTTCCTTCGAGGCAGTTAAACAAGTTTGTCGTCTTCCCTCCAGACATGCCAATCTTGTCATGTGTGTGCAGTAAAATCCAAATCAGTACCATGTGACTGATGCCGGAAACATACGCTAAGGAACGGTCTAGTCTCGGGTACTCTCCCCTACTCTGCAGGGTGAAACGCTGATTGGATGCACACTGGATTTTTAGGTGAACTTTTCATCATCATTTAAAATGTGCAAAATATATTTTAAAAAAATCTACACAATCTTTACTATTGGCCTTATTCGCTGTTATTTCTGTATTTAGTAGAGAAGAGTGGGAAATCACAGACGACATGCCTAGGATATTTCTGGGTCAGAGTTTTGTCACAGTCACGGAGAGATTTCTGGCAGCAAGTTTTGGGAAGCAAAAGACTAATTCAACTGGAAAGGCAATAACAAAATGACCCCTGGGCAGAAAAATACGACAGATCTTACTATGGGGTGAATCTTTGGGCTGACAGCAATTCAATTCCCAATTCATTAGTTTTCAATTTGTTCCAAAATTAGGAACAATTAAATTCAATACACTAAACAGTAATTTAATACATTAAATGTATTACTTCCTCTAAAATTTCTCCAGAACGATTCTGCATTAATGTCTTTTCTGACACAGTATGACCTTCAGCTCTCTTTCCCAAATCCTTTGACATTAAGCTTTGCTAACTTTGTGATTTGTTCCAAAATACATACATACATACAAACATACATACAGACATACATACAGAGAGACATACATACATACAGACATACATACATACATACAGACATACAGACATACATACAGAGAGACATACATACATACAGACATACATACAGAGAGACATACATACATACAAACATACATACAGACATACAAACATACATACAGACATACAAACATACATACAGACATACAAACATACATACAGACATACATACAGACATACAAACATACATACAGACATACATACAGACATACAAACATACATACATACATACAAACATACATACAGAGAGACATACAGACATACATACAGACATACAAACATACATACATACAGACATACATACATACAAACATACATGAACAAAAATCTCAAGAATTTCTTGTGACTCATGTTGCAGTTTCTGGGCAGGAAATTCAAGCAGCTGCCGATTCTCTTAAGTGCACATATCAGGTTTCGGCTGAAAAATGACATAATTTGTCTTCAGTAATAATTCTGCATTAGTGAACCTCAGGTCCTTTTTAAACACCAGATTTAGCGTATTCAGAGGGTGAGGGATGTGGGGAAGAATATCTGGTCCTTTCTCAGTCACAGGAAAGTAAATGTGTCATGATTAAATGATAACTCTCTGCAGAACTCTCTCCCGTCAGTGTGTTTCTTTTTTATAGTGTTATACCTGAGAATGCATTTTCTCTGAATGTTAATGACTAGGAACAGTGCATCTGTCACTGCATGAGAATATTATGAAGTGCTTATGTCAGCCGAATGAGACACCCAAACTGATAAATAATGACCATAAATGTGTGATGTAGCTACAAAACCAGATAAGCTACAAGCAGGTAGAGTTTCCTACGTCTATACTGTCGTGTGATTCCCTGTAATAGCAAAACCAATTCCTGTACCTGACAAGTGCTGGTGAATAAAGAGTCTCTGACTCTGAACTCAATACACAGAAGTTAATAAGAAGGGGTCAAATCACACTTCCACTGTCTCTCACACTCCCACAAAGGCATGATAAATCTGAATATTACTCACATGAAAACACAAGTTCTGTAAAAGGCTGTGAGATAAGGATAAGAAAACAGAGCTTACTGTGGTCACCTTCCTCTTAATGTTCTCCAGCAAGTGCTCCTGTCCACGGAGAAAGTAGGGATGCTGGAATTCTGTATCATCTTTCTCAGGCTTCACCAAGCCACCCTGCTCAATATGGACCACTTTACGGAAACCATCTGCCGAAAGACAAGAGCAAACAAACAGCAACATTATTCACCAAATATATAACGGACTGTCAGACACACATGCATTATTCTCTTGAGACTTGAGGCTACGCTAATTCTTGTGCAAAATTCATAACACTGAATTGTGGGAAATACCTACTGTATTAGAATCGTTACAGCAAGACAAGATTATACAGAGTTCATACAAAAATCTGTTCAATAAAAGCACACGTTTGTTACTGAGGTTCATAACACTTACACATATTGAGCTGTCGAACAAAGCTGGCCATGTTGTTGTGCTTGAAGTATTTAGGAAGCACTTCTTTGGAGAACCTGCCCTGGTCAAACACATGGAAGCTGTTGCCGTTCTACAAAGCCAAAGAGAAATGTTTTAGTTATTATAGGAGCACATAAGTGCAAGATGCCAAAGGCCCTACAGCCAACAGCTGGGTGATATGATGGTATGGCATTAATATCACTATATACAGTGAGTTTGGAAAGTATTCAGACTCCCTCACTTCTGCACAATTTATTGCATTTTAGATTTAATTTAACATGAATAGATGTTACTTTTTGGCCATTAATGTGCACACAATAATCCCTAATGTCAAAGCAAAAACATGTTTTTATAATTTCTTGCAAATTTATTAAAAATGTATTTGCTGTATTTGCTGCTGCTGTTGTTCTGCGGGCTGATCTGAGCGGGGCGGTATTTTAAAGATACACTCAGAAACTAACACTTCTTTCCTGCTCATTCAGACTCTTTGTGCTTCGCCAGGTTTTAGAGCAGTAGTTTGTGTGTGGTGAACTTTCCATCACATCTTTATTAAAATGGTGAAGTTTAACAGAGTGGCTGCACTATAATGCAGATCATCATGCAACTAGCACAGTGAACATGGAGGCAAGCTTCTCATAACACTCATTACTCACACACTGGGTACAGTTTAAATGTAAACTGAGTAAGTCACTGTTAGTTATTATGAGTTTTATATGAGCTGAAATTAGAACTGGGCGATACGACGATATAATATACGACAATATTGTGATAAATTGTGTCACCATACACTTCTCAGAGACATTGTGGGTATTGTGATATCTTTTAATACATTTTAACTCTGGAATGTTTTATTCTTTAATACATGACAAACTCTGGAAGCAGATTTGATAAGGTTTTCTACTGTCTGAATCTTTAAGACTGTAAAATGTTGAAGGAAAATTTCAGTGATTGTTTATTTTGTAGACACTAAATAAAAGTATAACCAAACTAACAAAATTTTATAGGTTTATTTTTACATGCAGTTTGTTAGGAAACCTGTAAGTCAGGATGCATATCATAGAAATGTGTTTAAAAATCGTCATATGATATTTTTGTGATATTGCTCAGTTCTAGTTGAAATGTACAGCTGGCTTTTCTCTCCTCTGCACATCATCCTGCATCTTCACCTTCAAATCCCAGCTTAGTCTTTAGTTACTCATTTTAAAGCATGTTACTGTGTAAATAATATCCAGTAAGTACAGTGAAACAAATAGGTCTAATTGTAGATGGTTATGAGGGTGTGGAAGTCACGCTATATAGCCTAAAGTATGTGCACCCCCGACCATCACACCTACATGTGCTTCTTCCCAAAACTGTTGGAAGCACACAATTGTTAGAACGTCTCTGTGTGCTGTAGCATTACAGTTTCCCTTCACTAGAACTAAGAGGCTGAAACCTGTTCCAGCATGACAATGCCCCTGTGCACAAAGCGAGCTCCATGAAGACATGGTGTGTGAAGGTTGGAGTGGAAGAACTCGAGTGTCCTGCACAGAGCCCTGACCTCAACCCCAGTGAACACCTTTGGGATGAACTGGAACACCGACTGAACCCCAGACCTCCTCGACATCCCAACATCAGCACCTGACCTCACTAATGCTCTTGTAGCTGAATGAACACAAATCCCCACAGCCACGCTCCAACATCTAGTGGAAAGCTTCCCAGAAGAGTGGAGCTCATTATAACAGCAAACACACGGGAATAAATGTGGAATGAGATGTTCAACAAGCACATATGGCTGTGATGGACCGGGGTGCACATACTTTTGGCCACATAGTGTAAGTCCACATGCTCATCTAAACAAACTTCTTCAAATACAAACATATACAGAGTCAAAATGTAACTTTTGAGTTTGTACACAGAGAGAGAGAGAGAGAATTAATCAACATTG